>NW_023603184.1:137959217-138159217 GCF_014898055.3 Talpa occidentalis
TATGTGCATATGAGGGTATTTCCATGTGCTTTTCACAGAAAGTTCCACTGGACTTTTCACTGGCTGGAAAATTCTTTCCAAAGATATGCATGTCAGACTCCCCTAGCTTCCAAGTCTTTGCTTTCTCCAAGAGGCCCACTCTGACCAAGCAGTTTAAAATCTCAACCTACAATCCAGTCCCTCCTCCCCATCATTCCTGTTCCCCTCACTCTGCTGTATTTTTTCTGTAGCATTTAACACCTTAAAGCATATTATCCAATTTAGCTGTTGATCAAGTTCATTGACTATTGTCAGTCTCCCCCAGTGAAAATGTATTATGTCCCACAAATAGGGGTTTGGGCTAATTTGTCCATAGCTGCATTCCCAGCATCTAGAACAGTGCCTGGAACTTTCCCGATCCTTGATGCTGCCCCTCTAATAAACGTAAAGCCATTTTGGTCACCCAGTAATGAGGGAGCGAATGAGTGGACATGTATCAACCATGACAGTGCCTGTTCCTCTTTTTGTTTGCATTCTTTGGCAGAAGCTCAGATGAAAATTAGCACGAAAGACAAAGCGATGCTTTATTTATTCAGCCAGGGGCAATCATTCATTGGAAGAATGAAAGAGAGGGAAATCCCCCAGTGTCATAGGAATTCATTCATCTGGGTTTAGAGAGGGGGTAAAAGGTATTCCTGCTGGGGGAGCAATGGCTTGATCGTGGAAGAAAGGAGGCACCAGGTGTCAAGGAAGCGGGCTGTAGCTGGAAGATGGGTGGGTGTCTACTGCAGGTTGAAAGTGCACAGGAGGGAAAGGGAGTTGGTCTGATGTTTTTAGGAAGGTAGTGCCACCATTTGCAAGGTCACCAGAGGGACGAGACAGGGGTCTTGTGTTCCCTACAGAATACCTTAGCTCTGTCCTTGGGGTTTGGAAGGACAGGCAGGTCACAGGTAGCATGTTCTATATTGCACACCGTTGTAAGCATTTTGTGAGCAACATAAACCAGGTAGTGTTGCTCATGCTCAGAAAGCCGGACTCTGAACCACAGATTGTTTGCACAAAGGAAGCTTTTTATTAGCAAGTGGGGCGAGGTGCGGAGGACAGCAGAGCCCGTCCTCAGGAACCACCCCCTCCAGAATGGCGAGGGAAAGAAGAGCACACAGGAAAGGAAGGGATGAGGGAACTTGCGGCTCTAGGAGAGTTTCTTCATTTTCAGGTCCAGGGTGCTGAGTAGTCCAGGGGCTGTTACTTACAAGATTATTGCTGCATTTCTGGAGTAGTTGCTCTCTTCTGCGTCATCGATTTTAAACAACTCGTGGGTGTTCCTCAGGCACTGCTGTTATTCTCCACATCCTTGGAAGGAACTGGAGTATTTCACTAAGCATTATGCAGCCCATCACCATGACCCCAATGAGGTCAGTGGCTTCTACAACAGGGGCCAGGCCTGACCATTTACACGTGTACATGCCCTTTCAATCCTCTCAATCCCATGGGGGTTATTATTTAGACAAGGAGGGGTCAAGTAACTTGCTCGAGATCACTCACCTGGTCCTTGGGGGAGCCCATGGTGAACCCTGGCAGCCTGGCCCCGGACACAGGGTAGCCTTGACTACATTCTCATCGAAAGGACCTTGGGAAATAGTTCTCTGTCTTGCTGCTCCCCAGTTTCCTTGGAGGCCCTCTGAGGAGGGGGGTGGTGGGCACATCAGGATGTCCATCTTTCCTGGTTCCTTCCTCCTCCCCACCCTGGCTCTGTCCCCTCCTTGGATTTCAATTCTCCCTCCTTTGCCCTCTGGTTTCTGTGGTCAATGTGCCAGCCAGTTAGCATCAGCAGGGGGCTTCAGGGAGTACAAGAAGAAGGAGGGGGATGTGGGCACAGTCCCAGGTGCGGGGTGGAATAGTTTCAGTGGGGCCTGAACGTTATACAATCTTGGGAGGCTTTTTATTTTTTTATTTTTTATAGAGGCATGTTTTTATTTATTTATTTGTTTGTTTGTTGGTTTATTTATACAAGCCCTGGGTACAGTCAGAAGCACAGGAGGGTGAGAGAATTCACCAGAGCCAGAGCGGGGAGCAGAGCAGGCAGAAGGACCGAAGTACACTGCTGAGGGGAGCAGCGGGCGGCAGGAGAGGTCTGCGCGCCATGTGGGACCCTCCTCCGGTGGCCGGGGAGCAGCCGGGGATCAAACCGGCGCCGCAGAGGCTGGGGGCAGCTTCGCAACCCAGCGCTCAACCGCTGCGCCACCGGGGAGGTTCTTGGGAGGCTTTTTAAAGAAAAAGGAATATGAAAGTGTCTTACTTTTGCAAAGTTTATAAAACCATTGACCTTATGAGTCCTTGGTGAGCCCCTAGCCCTCCCAGAGCCTCAGAATGGGCCTCACCAGCTGCTCAGAAAACCTGCCCCTGGATCTGGACCTGGCTTTTTGGAACATCTTTCTCTAGCCAGTATTGATCTCCCCTTAAAAGTCAAAGTGCATTATTGCGTTCCTGGAATCTCTTTTTTCACTTCACTGCAGCGTTGGGGTGATGCTTATCATTCTAGCTTGGTAGAGAGCGTTTAGGAGAGCAGTGGCTCATGAAAGGGTAGGAGGCAGACAAAAAGGAGCTGGCTTTCTCCTGGCTGGGTTCCCAGGGACAGGCTGCCTCTGGCTGCAGCAAGTGACCCCAGGTCCTTCCCCTTCACTGGCTTCCTTCTTATTTTAGCCTGTTTCTGCACACATCTGGCAAACGCTGTCTAGCCAGGGAGTGGCCTGGTTATAGCCTTAGCATGATCTGGCTTTTTGTATAAGTAATTTAGCAGGTTGAAAAATGAGATATGAAGCCTCTGTAAACCAGTATTTTTCTGGATTCCATTTGAGTTGGTGGGGTGTTGCCATAAACTGGTTCTGGCCTGTTCTTAGAACAGGGACAAGATCAAGGTGGCTTCGGAGCAGTCACTGAGAGATTTGGGTAGAATACAAGCCAGGAGAGGCAGAGACAGGCCAGGGAGTGGAGTAGGGACCTGAGGGTAGCCATGAAGATGGGGGCTCAAGCTCAGACATTTTTTACCATCTGACTCACTAGAGTCTAAAGAATTAGGTGGTCTCAGCATGTGTTTCTCAATTTCATTGTGATTCTTTGGGACCCAACAGAGGCCACAGAAAGTGCTCACTTGATATACTGATATTCCCTCTTTTTATTTTCTCTGTCATTGTCTCTGTTCCTCCCTCCCTTGGCCCTTCCTGCTCTCAGGCTCGCTTTTTCTGAAAATTGGCTGTAAATGGCAACCTCACAGATAGTCCTGAGCTGCAAATTAGAGCTAAAGCAGCCATCTGGGATTTACAATCAGAGCCTCTTGGAATTGAACTATTAACTAATCCAAACACAAGTATATGAAGTTGCCAACCCTGGCTTTAGCAATTACTGCAGGCACCTTGTCAGTCAATAATTCTAAGATGGTTGGAATTACGGCCGCTTCTTCCACCAGGTCTTGGGCTTGGGGAGCCGAGAGGCTCCTTTTTCCTGACTCTCTCAGATTTCTCCTGAAAGAATTGCAGGGGTGTCTTTCCCACCCCCCACCCCATTCCTCAGGAATCACATGATAAGGTCCAAAGCCTGAAAATGGTAAAGATGAAGTAGGTACTAAATGTCTGGAAATGCCCCCATTCCTTTAAGCAGAACATTTGAACAGAAAGCAGAGCAAACAGGCTGAGTTCACTTAGAAGGTGAAATGATAAATGGATGGTGAAAGAAATCCCTGTCAAAATAACAAGTTAGTAATTGATTGACCTTGAGAGTGGGATTTATTTTTATGACGGTCACGTCGTAGGGAATACTAGTTTTGGCACTAAATGTGTGATCCTGTGCTGGCCTCCCTAGTGATTCAGGCTGCTCTAATCAGTGGTTGCTGAGGGTCAGGGTTCTGGGGGTTGGCTACTTGACAATTAGTAACATCATTGTGTTTAGTCTCTCTGGCTGGACCTGAATCCTGCTCATTCCATGACCTAGGGAAGCTTACAGAATCTCTCTGTAACTCCAGTTTTCGCATATTTCTTTTTTTTAAAAAAGATTTATTTATTTAAGCTTACAAGAGCTGGGTGCGGGGCAGAGGCACAGGGCTGAGGGGTGGGGTGGGAGGATTCAGCAGAGACAGAGTGGGGAGCAGAACAGGCAGACAACTGAAATACACTGCTGAGGGGAGCAGTGGGCGAGACAGGAGAGGTCTGCTGCGCCATGTGGGTCACCTCTCTGGCTGGGGATCGAACTCATGCTGCAGTAGCTGTGGATTGCTTCATAGTGCTGACACTTAACCCCTTGCACCAACAGGGAGGCCCCTAGTTTTCACATTTCTTAAGGTGTAAGATTGATACCTGCCTTCTGGGATTGTCATGAGAATTGCCTGACATATTAGAAGTGTTTATTGTGTGATGATGAATTCATTCTCAAGAATTCTGCTTGGAGTCGGTCTAAGCTTGGTGCTGAGAGGACTTTACCAGTTTCTTCCCCGCTTGCTAATCTGTCTTTGAGAGCAGGACTGAGTTGGATAGAATGTGGTCACACTGTTTTTCTTTACATTTATTTTTATGGTTACCTCCTACTTATATGGCAAGTGAAACTGGTTTTCTCTTTATAACAGTGACATATAGTTTTTAAAAGTAACTTTGTTTAAATGTGAGTTGATCTATACCAAAAATATTAAGAAAATGGAGAAGGCAGAATGATAAAGCGGAACATGACTGGCAAACAGCAGACTAAGTTCTCTTGGCTCCAAGAGCTTCCTGGCCCCCAAACAGGTCCAGATGATGACACATTTGGGCGTCAGAAGAAGGTTCAGAGGAAGCTTCCACCAACTTCCGGTTTCTTTTCATTTTTCCTTGTGAAGGGTCATAAAGGTGAGGCACTGGGTCTGGTGAGAGCTGCCCATCCTGTGCCCACACCCTCTCCATGTCCTGCCCCTCTGCCTGTAACAGTGTCATCTTCACGGAAAGGGGAGTTTCCGGGTTCCCTCCCCCACCTAATGAAGGTGGAGCTGAGCAGCGAGGGGAAGCTAAAGAGGACTTGGGAAAGAAGACCTGAGGAGGTCTGTGGAGCAGAGAGACAAGTGAAGAAGAGGCCATGCTTGCTTCTTGGCCTTGGTTCTTGTACCAGGGACTTGGGGACACGGAAGGAGACACTTGAAAGAGATGTGGGTGACAGACCCGTGGGGAATCTGACAACGCCAGTGTTACCTTGATTTGTATTTTGATTTTGCTCTTTTCCTTCCAGACTTGCCTGGTCCCTTCTGCCCTTTCCTTATGCTTCCCTGCCAGAAGGGGCCTTAGACTTGTGTCAAGCTTTTGGGCCTCAGTGGCCCTGCTTTGGGCCAGCCCTGTTTAGCTGGACATATACCCATGAGGGGATGGGGAACTTTGGGTGCTTCATTGAAAACTATTATCTCATCTTCTTTCTATTGCACACTAATTCTATTAAAGTTCTTTTCTATGGAAGGTCTTATGCACTAAGAATATGTTTGTCTTTTTGAGGCAGATGGAAGAACCCATTTAGAGCATGCAAAATTTGGGGGTCCTGGGGTGGCCTTCATTCTGACCACTAACATGACCACTGGGATGGAGCCTTCCAGGGAAGCAGGCAAACAGATCTTTAGCTGGGCATGGTGTGAGTGTGTGTGTGTGTGTGTGTGTGAGTGACACTGCATTGGAAAGTGGAATGGAGATAAACTGATCACTTGAACTAATTATGAACACGCCTGCATGCAGTGTTCCTTTCCAGACACTCTTCCTCATGCTTCCTAAATGAGAAAGTACAGATCTGCCAAGCCTCAGAAAAGCAAAGTTAAATAAACACCAAATACCAGCTATTTTAGCTGAAGGAGGAGACTGGGCACAATTGAGTGGAGGCAGAAATATCTGAAGAACATGTGTTTTTAGATGCCATAGACAAATAGATTAAAGAAGATGGAAATGTAAAATTCTGGAAATGGCATGATCTGAGTTCTTACAAAGAGGCATAGTTGAGATTCATTTAAGGAAAATCTGGGTAACAAACCACAGATGAATGGATCATAGCAGGGGCGTGAAATAAACCCCCAATCATGAGAATTTCTGTTTCGATAGCATTATACCTTGGACCTCCAGAACCCTCCCCTTGGGGCTGCCCTGGGGCTCCATTTTAGGACTATTTGTGCTGGGTCTGGACTAGTCTCTCATGAGGAGAGGTAGGGCACACAAGGAATGTGGCTATTACTGTAAAAACAAATTTCCCCCTCACTTCTTTCTTCCAACCCCCTGTTGTACCCAAGCGCTTCCTATCACAAAGGTTTGAAACCTTTGGGGCCATAGTTCCATTTCCCTTCTCTTTCATTTTTCTACCCTTGTCGTTACTGTCTCCTCAAATGTTTTCTGTGCAAGTACCACAAGCTCAGCATTTTTCTGTTCATTCTTCCTGTCACCCTGCTGTCTTCTTCAGATCATTTTTCATTCAACAAATTCCAAGTGCTTTCTGTGTGCTGAAATGTGACCTGTGTCCTCTCATGCCTGGGACCGTCTCAGTGTATTATCGACACCCTTGCAGTGTTTCGTCGGTGCTCAGGAGGTATTTACTGAATTGATAGAAGGATCTCTGTCTTCTCTCCTGCTGGGGATGTTTTTGTGGCTTGGGGAGAGAAAAGCTCTTATGGAAAGCTGAACCCCTAGGATTTCCCTGAAACTCATACCCCCTTGAAGATCAGGCCTGAGAGTCCACCCCAGTCCTTCTTTGCTTTCCTAAAAAATCCTAATCTGGGAGTATGAAAGGACAGCTGGGGCATGGGCGTTTAGTAACTAGGTACCCACGTGGTCAAATAAATGAAGGTAAGACTCTGTAGGCAGTTGAGGGTGGAACTGCAGGTGGACATTACCCGAGGCACTCTACCTTAGGTTCTTGATCTTTAAGTTAACCCACTGCCTGTTTTCATTCTTTAGTCAGTTTTCAGAGACTCCTTTTCCATTGGGGGAACCCGAGTTAGCATTTTTATTAGTAAAGGTAATTGACCAACCAGGTGGTAATATTTATATACTCTAACTTAATCCCTGGTGGAGAAACACCGTGTTGGTCTAAGTGGGTATACATAGATAGGTGTTGATTCATTTAGATAGATATATCTGTCCCTTGCTCTTTGTATAAATGACTAGACATTAATCCTGGGAGTTAGTGTACATTGCAGTTAAGAGAAAGAAAGCCATTCACTTTCTATGGCACATTTTTCAAAAGAATTCCCTTGTGGCAAATATTTTTTATTTCAGAACAATATACCATAGTGTTTACAGAAGGATTCCTTATTCAACAGTAAAATGGTTGTGTTATTTTTGATTACATTCCTAGTCCTTGGTAATTGTCTCATTTTCCTTTTGTAAAAGGGATTCAGACACCTAACACGATTATTGTACCTCGGCACCAATTCAGAGCATCATGAAGAATTTTGCCGTTAGAATCCAGTGAGTAGTGAATACTTGCTTTGCCCACGTTTGGCTTTCTTGTCACCTGTGATTCATAGGTGGCACAGATGTTCCCAGCTGCTGGAAAAATGAAGCTTGAAATTCATGCTGATAAACAGAAAAATACCTAATTCAAATTTTAAGAATTATTTGACCTAAATCAATTTTAACTTGAGAAAATAGGGTCAGCTCTCTGTACCCCAGAAGAACCACCTGGTGATTACAAAGCAAATCTTGAAGAATTAAATCATGTTGCTGTTCAGCTTTCATATGCAGTTAGGAAAAAGAAAAAAAACAACCCCAGAGCATCAAAGGCTGTGGAATAACTCAATTTAGTGATGGTGGCAAAGCATTGCTGAAAAAAGGCTTTCCAGGCAGCCAGCTACGCTCCGGGGAACTGCCACACACTTCAGTAGGTATCCTAGAGAAAAGAGATGTCTTTCAGATGAATAATTTTATGACTTTCAACCACACACAACTGCAGGAATATTAAATTATTTTAAACGAGAACTTCAAAAAGATCTAGCTGTTAAATGAGTAAAAAGCCCTAAACAGCTGCTTCACAGAACAAAGGGATTGGATTAAAATGCCAAAGAGAGATGGGCCCAGGGTGGGTCCTGCTGGGTTAGGATTTCCCAGTCACTTGGGGGTAGAGGGTGACCTCTGACCTCAGGGTTTTAAAGATAATGGAATCTGGTCCTCCTTTTATAGGTGAAAACACTGAGCTGAAACAGGTGTTTTCTGCCAGACCCTACACCCACCCTATTCAGTCCCTCATTAGGCACACCCCAACTTAGTGTCCTCCCCAGAGCATGGAGAAAAATTAGTGATCGATACTATGCTCTGGGCTAAGAAGAGACAATAGTTTAATGGAAAACAGTCGTTCCTGTGTCAATTTTCCTACATGGTATTTGCATTTTAAAGTAGAGTTTCAATATCTTCAACCCTTGGCTCAGTGCTAAGGTGGGGATTTTCAGGGAAGTGAGTGGAGGGGAGACTCGTGGGCACCCCTTACCTTATCTTTTATATTGAACGAGAAGATACATACTTGAAAAGGTGCCTACTGAGCATGGCAGAGGGAAAACTAACTGCCTTGGTCTGGTAGTTTGAAGATCCAAATACTTGTCCCAAATTTGCCACCAAAGAGCCACGCTTGCTATTGGGAAGTCAGTGTATCCAGGTTGAGCTGCAGGAAACTGGGACCACGGCTATTTGCTGCTTTCTCAGGGGAGTTGTGAAGGAGGCACAGGCGCCTGCTAGTGAGGATGCTCTGTGAGAGCTGAAGGGAGGGTGCACTACTCGGGTCTTTCTATTCTGAACTTTTGATGCTCTGACATCTTGGGAACTTGACTCTGCAGAGACTGTGCCTCCAGGGCTATTTCCAAATGACTCTAACTAGTTCCTGCAAACCAGCCAATCCAGAGCCCCTACCCCCAATGGTCTTAATCAAACTCTGGGCTGATACTTTCCTGCCCTGATTACTTCAGGGCCAGGCACCAGACAACCAGGGCCAGGCCCTGTGACCCAGAGCCCACTGAAACATTCAAATTAACCGATGCTGACTTAGCCTGTCTCCCGTTTCTTCATGTGAAACCAGATAGAGACCCTTGTCTCTCTTATCCCTGCTCCCTCTGCTCCTGATGAGCCCCAATGCCTCCCCTTGCAGTGGACAAGGCGTGTTCCCTACTTTGGGACCTATGAGTGTAACGACTATCTTTTTTTAGAAATCAATTATTTTCTAAGGTAAGACTGCTTTTTTTTTTTTTTTTTTTTAAAGAGTAGTTTAAAGCTCACAGGAAAGTGAGGGGAAGGTACAGAGATTTCCATATCTCCCCTGTCCCCACACATCCATTGCCTCCCCCACTTCAATATCCCCCTAAAGTATGTCTGTTGCAGTTGATGAACCTGCATTGACTCATCATCACTCAAGCACCATAGCTCATATTGCTGCATGCTCTTACTCTGGCTTGTTTTCTTATTGCTGAATTTTAAGAGTTCTTTTTATATTTTATCTTTTTATAATAGTTCTTTATCAGCTGAATTTCCTTGCAAATCATTTCTCCCAATTGGTGGCTGGTCTCTGCATTCTCTTGATATTGTCTTGGGAAGAGAAGTTTCTAATTTGAATGAAGTCCAGCTTATCAATGAATTCTTTTATGTCATGCTTTGGGTATCTAAAAACTCTCTGAAAAGTTATCACCACACCCAAGATCTTCTCCGATGCTACCTTCTGGAAGCTTCATAGTTTTGGGTTTTACATTTAGTTCTGTGATCCATTTTAAGTTAATTTTGGTGTAGGGTATATTTGTTTTTTGGCATGTGGATATCCAATTTTTCCAGCACCATTTGATGAAAAGGCAACTATCTTGTCAGTGACTCATCTCCTGCTCTGTTGGCTTCCCCATTCCTCAATACTAATAAAGTCTAGAATTTAAAACAGAGACTGATTTTTCACTCAGTTGGGATGGGAGGGCCTCTTCTGCAGCCAGCATGGCCTCAGGGGCCCAGTATCCACCTTTGCTGTACTGTCCCCAGGGCTGCCTCTAAATGTGGGGACCTGGAGTGTCACAGGCCCCCAGGGAAGGAGTGTGACTCAGAGATGAGAAGGGGTCATGCAGGTCAACCCCTCCCTGGCCACACCTACCACCTGGGCACCAAGGCAAGTACCTGTAACCACACTGTCAATGCTCCAAGAAGAACCTTGAGCCCTGACTTCCCATCATTTCTCTTTTATCTGGTATCTCTGATCTCTGTTCTCTGACACCATATATGTAGTCTCCTATTCAGCCTTATCATCTGCCCAGATTTTAAAAATTCATGTCAGGTCCTCATTAGAATTTGACTTAGAGATTCTACTCATTCCTTCTTAGGTTTATCCTTAACTTTTTTTGCTTTGGCTTTTTTTGGTTGCTGCTTTTTATTTATTTATTTTTTAAAGATTTATTTATTCATTTACACAAGAACCGGAGTACAGGTCAGATGTGTGGCAGGGTGAGAGGAGTCACCAGAGACAGAGCGGGGAACAGAACAGGTAGACTGATGAAATACACTGCTGAGGGGAGCCGCGGGCGCGACAGGAGAGGTCTGCCGCACTATGTGGGACCCTCGCCGGCCAGCCAGGATCAAACTGGCACTGCAGAGGCTGTGGACAGCTTCACAGCGTGGCGCTCAAACGCCTGTACCACCAGGGGAGGCCCTGTTGCTGCTTTTTAAATGGGATTTTTTTCTTTCTTTATATTTTGGAATTCATTGTGTATGTGTAGTAAGTTATTGATTTTCATTTTTAAATTTTTAAAGGTAGTCACCTTATTGAATTCTCATATTGATTTTAAGTTTGTTTATTATTTAGTCTCTTTGGTTTTCCAGGTATAGAGACAAAGCCAGCTGCAAAGGATGACATTTTTTTTCTTATTTATGTTTATGTTTTTTATTCTCTCACAGCAATGTTAAGGTGCAGCAGTGAGAGACGGCATTCCTTGTATGCTTGGTTTTCCAATTTGAGTTCTCCTGAAAATTCTGGGTCTCTGATTCCACACATGGAACCTTCTGGCTCTCCATCCTGCTTCCTTCCTTCTCAGTCTCCTCTGCAGCTTCTTCTCTCCCTGCTCAGCTCCACCCTCCTTTTGGGTGGGGCAGGAATCCTGGAACCTCCCCTTTTTCTGGGGACCACCCTGTTACAACTGTATGCTCTGAGATCAAGCAGGGCACACTCCCGCCTCCCCACCTGTGTGCCTGCCACTCTGTTCCTATGATAATGCCCTTTTCTCTTAGGATTTGGTGAGTGTGGTTCTTGGGTCCCTCTGAGAAAAATTTCAGTAGTTTCCTGTTCAGTGGCACACGGTGAGTTTATTAAAGAAAAGATGTTTGCATAGACACAAATAAACAAATGCTGCATTTGGAAGGTTTATTAGGAAAAAGAGATGCTTGCATAGACACAGGCAGGTCAAGAGCTGCATTTGAAAGGGACAGGTTTACTAAGGAAAAGAGACACCTGCATATGTGCAGGCTGGCAGCCTTAGGACAAGATCTGCATTTTGCCAGAGAAATGGACATCTTTATAACATGTCCTTTGTGGGAATTCTTTCCTTTGTGCAATTTTATGCTTGGGGGTCAGGTTGGGTTGGTTTTCTGACCCCACCTCTGATTCCTGGAAACTTAGGTGGTTTAATAACTGTTAACCAACCCTACCCCTAAACGTTTTTGACCTTGTGAAAACTTCCCTCCTAAATTAAGTCCTGGGTAGCACATCCCTCTTTCTAGGTATAGGATACCTTTCTTTAGATAAAATCCTTCCTGCTGATTTTGGGGCACTTGCTCTCAAATCATATGACTGATGAGGTGGCTCTATTATCTAGGGGAAGAGGTAAAGCCTCCTCTCTTCACTCTTCCCAGAGCTTGCTCACCCCTTTGAACTTTCCAGCTGATGGAACTTTGCAGGGAAACAAAGGCGTTCCAGGTGCCTGTGCCAAGGCATTAGCATATATTGCCCCAGGCAAAGACACCGCTGGAGCGCTCCATCTGTTTTGCCAAGTTCTGTTATGTAAGTGACAGCTGAGGGTATCTTTTAAGAAATGTAGTGTTTGCGAATGATGTGTCTTAATAGAGGAACAATGAGACACACCAGCAGGCGAGCTCCCTTTGTAGGAGCATGTTTTTTGCTGGAGGGTAATTTGGAGGTTTAGGGATGTGTAGGCGGAATGGCAATCAAGGTGCAGTGGTGTGTTACAGTGAAGGGAAGATTCTTTTCCTTTGTGAGGTGTTATTTGCAACTGAGACTCCTCTGGGGTATCTATTTTGGGGCAGCTTGGACTCCCTCTTGAGAGACAACCTGAGGGATCTGCTGGGGTCATCCCCTCCCTCTGTGCCTGCCAGGTGAGGGATCACCCCATGCCTGGTCCACTTGTGGCTCTAGGTAGCATCTCCAAGCTCTGGGGGCAGTAATGTTTGCTTGGTTCAATGTGGTGTTTACAGAATGTGACTCCAAAATTCCTTGGCACTCTTCCTACCCAGGGATGGGGCCATGTCCCTTCATATTGACTCTGGGTGGGTTGTGACCACGCTGACCAGTAGAGTATGGGAGAAGGGCTAGAAAAGATCAGATGGCTTCCACTTGGTCCTCTCACAGTGCTCGCTCTCTAAGGACACTGCCTCAGGAAGCCCCCTTCCGCCATGTTGGAAAAGCCTACTCATCATGAAAAGAGTAGGTATAGGTGAGCTGGCCACTGCTTTGGCCATTCCAGTTCAGGGGCCAAACGTGTGTCTACAGAAGCAAGTTGGAAGCCCCAGACATCATGTAGAACAGAAGAGCCATTCCCACCATGCCTGAATTCCTGACTCACAAACTGAGTGAAGAAAAGGATGGCTGTCTTGTACCACACAGTTTTGGGTGTTTATTATAAAATAAGGATAACTGGAATTATTAGACATTTTAAGGCAGGGAGGCAATGAATAAAGAAGATTAAACAGTCATCTATACCAAGAATCCCAGAAAACACTTGCCGTAGCCTATAAAGCCCAGAGAGAGCCAAGAAATGACCAGAGGGGAAAAGGCAGACACCACCCCAAATTACTGGCAGCCTGATAGCCTGAGCACACAGAGGGGGCATGGCCTCTAAATTGGCAGGTCTCTGGATGATAAAGCAATTCCCTGTATGCTCTCCCCCTACCTAGGTAAGGGTGGAACTGGTTGCCATTGACACATAGTGACCCTGGCCTCACACCCTTTCTTGCCCCAATCTGCTACCAGGGCTGATAAAACTACATCCTGGGAGCACAGTAGAAGAGGGAGTGACTTAGAAACTGCTAAACCAACACTCCAGAAGTGCCTGCACAGTGCACCCTGGGAAGGGAGAGAATGAGCAGCTCCTGAACCCCATTTAAGACAAGAGGCCCTCATCTTCCCTTATGGCTATTCTTTCAAGGTCTCTGCCTACCCAGAAACCTCTCCCTGGGTGTCCTTTTACTCTATCTCTAAAAAAAATTTGCTTTTGCTTCTGCTAAAGGTGTGGCTGTGAATTCCCACCATAATCAAGGACCAAGAAACCCCCAAATCCAGTAACCCTAAAACCTGGTAACAGAACAGTCTCTTGATATTAACCATAATGGAGAACCCAGAACACTTTTCAACTCCTTAGTGCCATAGAGTTAGCAGTTGCATGATGTTCTGTGTAGAGCTGGTTCTTTGCAAAAGCTAGGACCCCCAGCTGTCTGGAGCTATTTTGAAAGTCTTCCAGTATGTACAAAATTGATGCCATTTTCCCAGAAGTATTTTCTGAACTTTGAGTCTGCTTTAGTTCCCATGACATTTGGGTACTTTGTCCTACTCCATCAGCCTTGAGAGAAAATTCCAATGAACCTTTTTTCTCCTAGAGCTATAATTAGTTTCTCAGAAGCAAGTTCCAGCACCCTCTCCCTAGGGTTTGCCAGTTATATGGAAGATTTGATCTCAATACCTTTCCTTCTCCTATCCTATTATTCATCTTCTAGTTACTGACTATGATACTGAGTTTAGGCCACTGGAGCTTGTAGGAGTTCTATTAGCCAATCAATAAACAGAGGTAGAACAACTACCCCTTTTAAGAGCCTGTGAAGGAAATAAAGAACTCTATGACTTACCCTCCTCTTAATAGCTGGTAATTTACTTGGGGAAATAAATAGTTCATGGATTAGAATAGCTCCAGATTTAAAAAGCATATTTATCTATAAGAGAGGGTAGCGGGGACTTTTCATCTTTGTGAATCTGATGGAGCCCAGAACCCATTTCTTAACAGAAAGGTTATCAAAGGGAACCAAACTTGTTGAAATATGGCTCTCCAAACACTAAAAACCAAAACCAAGATAAATTTGAGAGTGTAGTAACAGTTCATTTTCTGTATTAGCTCAGAGCAGCAGTTTATAACCACCATAATTTTGAAGTAGTGATGAGTATAAACTATATACTGGACCCAGGAGATACCAGCAACAACAATACAACTTATCTGATTTCTATTGGTGACATTAATTCTTCCATGGGGGGTGCCTACCTTTACAGTGGTAGGAAATACTAAGTTTTAATTGGAGGTTAATGCAGGCACATAGATTGTAGCAAACTTTAAAACAATAACGAAATTGAAGCTGGTCTTACTTTTGTTATTAATATGCACTATTGATTTTAAATAATGTCAATGATAAAACGCATCCCTGTGGGGGCCAAAGATACCCATGGCTTCCTACCCTGAACTTACTGTGCCATTGAATAAGGAAGTAATTTTTCCTTGTCCAAGCTCACAGACCCCTGAATTCTATTCATACACCCCCTTGGTGGCTTTAGTGTGGTGTGTCCTGGTTAGGGGGTTTTGGAAACAGATGGATTGGTATTTCTTGGTCTGAGTCAGCTATGTTAATGATAAGTTATAGGGCCTTGAGAAAATCGCTTCACCTCTCTGAAGAGGTTTCCTTCTGTGGAAGATGGGTGCTAATGTTGGTGCCTTTTCCATCATCACTGGGTGGATTCACTGAGATCAGAAAGTGAGGGGGCGTGGTGAACACTGTTTCTGTGTCCTTTAGGGTCCACCCAGTGTATTTAAGTAATTGTCTTCTCTCTTATGAGGTTGGCCAGTGGGTTGATCAGGCCCTGAAGTCAAACAGTGAGTCGGTAGCAGTGTCTATTCCACAAGCAGAACAGCTGGAAGCAGCTATGATCTTGCTGCACTGGCTGGATCTAATTGAGTTCCTCTGTGCAGGGTCTTCTCCGTTAACATAATCTGTTCCCAGAGCTCAGCTTGTCCTGCTGCCTGGAATCTCCTACTAAAACTCAGATCCAGTGCTCCCCAGTGACCCATGGTCCAGCAGAGCCTTCCAGACCCATGTGCTGCTTCTAGATATTCAGATAGTATCTGAGAAGACAGGGAATTTGTATTGCCAAATTTGTCATTCTAGTTGAGACTGAAGGCCGAATTGAATAGTTAACAATAGGACTTTGGATAATGTACCCAGTTCCTGGCTCTGGACTTTGAATATACACATGGTTATAATAAAATAAAATTTATTAAAAGGGGAAGAAAAATTCCCACTGCTGCTGGCTGAGAACCCCTGCCCAACATGGCATAGGGGAGTCCCAAGTGGCAGGGGGGCTTTTATGAGTCTGAGTGCAGGTTCCTCATCCCTGACTCCCCTATCTTGAGTAAGTGACTTAATCCCCTTAAGTCTCAGTCCCCTCACTAGTAAAATGGGAATAATGATAGAACCCACAGGACTGAATGAGATGATGATTTATTTTTAATTTATACAAGCACTGGTACAGTCAGAAGCTGACAGAGCCAGAGTTACACTGCTGATGCTACAGCAGCCGTCGACCGGCGCTGCAGAGGCCGCGGGCAGCTTCGCAATCCAGCGCTCAACCGCTGCGCCACCGGGAGGCCCTGTTTTCAATGTTCTTAATGCTACAGGGTGACCTAGGGGAAGGAGGGGTGACCTGGCTTATGAGTCCTCACCTGCACACTTAAGAACTCAGGACAAGACCCAAAATCAGCCACACAGAGAGAAATAAAAAAAAAATTATTTAAGGGGAGTGAGAAGGAAAACAGAGAGACAAAAGAATTGGTTGATACCAATTAGTTGATATGTACCACCAGCAGCACAGTCTGAGCTGAAACACCAGGGTGCAAGTTGCAGTTGGAAAAGCAAGAAAGCATTGTTTTAAGTCCAACATGGCCACTTAGCTCTGCCCCTTGCTCCCAGAGGCTCTCCATCCAGGAAGTCAGGGTCATGGCACGCTGGGCATTGTAGTCCTCCCTGCCTGAGATCTCGTAGGTGTGGAGATGGGGTTGGAGTCCATTCAGGACGTCATTCACTGTCTCAGACCTTGCTCCGCCCTATTCCTCTAACATTAGCAAGTGCTTGATAAATGGTAACTGTCATCATTATTGTTGTTATTTTAACTGACATATATGAATGAAGTTTGGAATCGGACAATGTCCCTGTCTTGACGTGCTCCTGTGTTGTGTTCTTGAGTAGATTGGGGTGTAACACCCCAGTGCACATGAACACCCTGGTGCAATGCTGTGTGTGGGGAAAGGCAGGACTCTGAAGCCTGGAACTGTAACAAGCTACTTATTATCAGGTGAGGGGACTGCAAAGATGAGGCTTTGCACTTAAAGCACTTTTACTTTATTAAGAGCCTTTCTAATGTAAAAAATGCTCACACAGTCACTTTCCACGGTGGCTGCATTACCATTATTTTTAACACTCTGAGGACAAAATGAGATTAGGTGTGGGGAAGGGACATTCAAAGGCTAGATTTAAATGCAATTCTGCAGGTAGAGCCTGTGTTAACGCAATATTACAGGATTTGGAAGAAAGCGCCTCTGTGGCTTAATCCTAGGTTTTGCCAACATTGGGTCACTGGCAAGGTCTCAGCTGCTTTTATTCTAACTCTATCAAGGGGATAGTCAGAGAGAGTGGATTCTTAATTCCCACACTTGCTTGCCTTTAAGCACCAAATAGACTTTCCTGCCTGAGAACATTTCTTGGTCACAGGAGACCTGAAATGTTAATGACTTAAACCTTTCTGATGATGAGACAAAGCACAGAAACACACAAACCTGGTATCTCTCCACTTCATCCAGGTGAATTTGAAATAGGAGAGCTCAGAGATCAAAAGTCACACATTTAATTACCCCCCTGCAGTCACATATCTGCCGGGCCTGCCACAGGCCCCAAGAGCCAGAACAGGAAACGGCTCACATTCCCCAAGCGTATACTTAGCAAAGTGTCAAGGATGTAGTGATGGAGTCAACTCAGCCCCTCCCCAGAAGGAGGTCAGGGTTCAGCACACTAAAAACTGGAATGAATGATACTACTGTGACCTGGGCCTTAAGAGAATAAGGTAGACACGATTCCCGAGGTAGTGGGTAGTCTACTATTAAGGTAGACACTATTCCCAAGCTGACCTAGCAGTCGTCATCCATTCCTGTCTCCTTCTCCTCATCTACCTAGAGACTGGGGAGGTTATCTTCTTGTTTCTGGTAGATGATGCAGTTCTGGACATGTACTGTTAAGAAGTTTGCTACTGGGTTTCAAAAAATTGATAAAAAGGAAGAAACAGCTGGAAAGCAAATATGATCTCCATGGAAAGCAAATATAATGCCTGGATGTGAGGCAGCCATCTTGTAACCATGAGGGAAGAAGTGTAAGATAAGGTCATGACAGAGCTGCTTCCCTGGTAGTACGAGGCCTTCAAATCAAAGCCAATGACTTCCTACCTTGAAACTTCTTGCTTTGTTAGAAAAACAAATCCTTTTTTATCTAAACTGTTTGAAGCCAGCTCTTCTATTCCCTGCAGCTGAATGGCATCCCAGTGGAAAAGAAAAGCAGAGATGAAGTGTCAGGGGCAGGTGAGGGGAGAGGTGGTAGAGGACTGGGTCAGGAGAGGCTTCAAGAGGAGATGTGGTGACATCTGAGTTGGGACTTGGAAGCCTTTCTGTCTGGGATTCAGCACAGATAGGGCCTTTGAAAGGGCAGTTGGGCAGGGGCCCACCTGCGGTGTCCTGCCCTGTATGGTGGCCCCAAGGGAACCAAGGGAGTGAGGCCTCAGTTTCCCAAGGAATCAGAAGCAAAGGTGGACAGACAAATCCCACAGTGACCGAGCCCTAGCAGCTGGGCCCAGCACTGCTGGGTCAGGGCTGGGTGCTCAGAGCTTTCTTGAGCTCTGGTCTCAGGGTCACCTGAGTTGAGGTGACTTCCCTCCTGTCTGAAGCTGTGAAGTATAAGAATGAAGGCAGAGGGCCTCCCTGTGGCGCAGCGGTTGAGCACTGGGTTGCGAAGCTGCCCGCAGCCTCTGCAGCGCCAGTTCTATCCTGGCTGGCTGGCGAGGGTCCCACATGGCGCGCAGACCTCTCCTGCCATGCCCGCTGCTCCCCTCAGCAGTGTACTTGGGTCCTTCTGCCTGCTCTGCTCCCCGCTCTGGCTCTGGTGAATTCTCTCACCCTCCCGTGCTTCTGACTGTACCCAGTGCTTGTATAAATAAATAAATAAATAAATCTTAAAAAAAAAAAAAAAATCACACTGTCAGAGGTGAGCTATGGTGCTTTCCTTAAAAAAAAAAAAAGAATGAAGGCAGAGCTCACACACCCGGCCCGTCAGCAGTTTTGCTGCTGCCAGGTTTCTCACCTCAGCCTCTGCCAGAAATTTCTATTGTGTTTCTACCCGTTTGTTTGATTTCGTTCACTTGCCTTCTATTGGAGGCATGAATGTTCTCTTACCGCTGGAGACACATCTCTCTCCTCTTCTCCTAGTCCCCTCCCCTCTCCTCCCTCCCTCCTTCCCTCCCTCTGAGGAAGCAGCAGGAGGAATGGTAAAACAGCACGTCCCAGGTTGCTTTCATTCTCTCTGCCTGAAGTGCCAGCGCATGTGGCAGGGGGTGGCATCTAGCATGGCGCTGGTCCAGTGTGCTGGAGGGAGGCTCCCTGGGAGCCTTGAGGCCTCCTGCTCTGGGGGGCGCCTGGAATGGCCAGGACCCCCACCTCCACTGAGGCATTGAGAAACAAAAGTGCTTACTTGCTCTGACCAGCGGGACTCTTTCTGGGCAGAGACTCTTGGTTTAGGCCATTAGGCAAAGAATGGAGCTCTGCACACCTCTTGGCGAAGCCTAATTTGGATGCTCTGAATTCCTTGTTTCTGAGTAGCCCCTGGAGCCCCCATGCTTGCTGCAGGCCTTGCCAATAAACCAGGGGAGCAAAATGCCGTCTCCAGCACCATAACTGTTAATGGAGTGCTCACGTTCCTGACTACTGGTTCCCTTCCTTGGCCAAGCCAAGACTCCCCAGAACCTTGGGTGGCCCAATGCTACTGCACCTCTGGTCCCTGCTTTGGAGTGACTTCTTTGGCTGCCATCCTCCTGCCTCTGAATCCACTCCTTCCTTCTTTTGTTCCTGTCTCTATTCTCTCCCTGACCTCTTGCGTCTCATTAGCCCTGGTGGTGGTGGTGGTGGTGGTGGTGGTCGTGGGGAGTTGATTTTTTATCTTTTTTTTTTTTTTAAATGTGTGCAGGTCACTTCCTCTCCGTGTTTCTGGCCTGGGTCTACACTTCTGGCTCTTCGAGAAAGCCTTCTATTTGGAGGCAGCATGTGCAGACAGATGGCATCTGGAGGGAGTTTTCAGTTTTCTGCGCTGGCTCTGTCATGTGCTATGTCACGCTCTCTGCGTCTGCTTCTTCATCTGCACAGTGGTACATTAACACCTGCCCACCGGTCTACAGGGATAGAATGAAGTGGCTCACAGGAATAACGTGAGTTGTTCACGATCGTGGACGTCGTCCTGAGGGCAGCACAGGGGCATTCACAGTGGGATGTGTCCTTCACCTCCAGATTTCAAGAGGTAGGAAAGCACCCTCTTTCCAACACTTGCCATCCTCATCCCAGAGGCAGTTGTTAGAAGCCGGCCGAGATGTTTTCTGGATTAATTGCTGCCAAACATTCAGGGTTTTATGTTTCAGAATGTCTGAACAGGCTGGAATTTTAATCTCCCTTCTGCCACTCCTAGTCTTATTTTGGAAATGGATTATTTTGTTGAGATTCCAAGAGTGTGAACCCCTTGAGCTATTTGGGGCATCCATTTGCTGCTGCTTATAACCCCGGATTCTTGACCTGGCTTCACCTGCAGCTCAGAACTCGCAGGGAGACTGCAGGGCTCCCTCCTGCAGTCTGGACTCTCTGGCCTCTGGTTTTGCACGTATGGAAACTTGGTTTAGATTTGGCATCTCAGATTCCTTGACTCCTGACTGTGATCCTGTGACTCCCATAAGCCTGTCAGTGTCCACGGTCTTATAGGTCCAAGCCCTTTCTGGAACTTTCTGGTGGATAGGCCCTCCCATCGCTTAGCATTAAGCAGCCCTGCTCTCCTTATAGCTGGGCCTGAGGACTCCAACTGACTTCTTCATGCTCCAGTGAGATTTACTTTATTCACCTGTATACAGGACACACTCCACTTTCCCCGAAATTATTTGCTATATATGCATTGTATCATTTTATATGATGCATAATATTTTTTATAATATAGGCAACATCTAATATCACATGTACAAATTTTCTGGCATGTTGGTTTCAGGGATCCTGGAAAGGCTGGGGAAAAAAAAAGGTAAAATAATAGGTCATGCTGCCCCCTAGTGGTACATGCTGGCAATGCCTATCTTAGCAAAGGAAAGTTTTCTTTTTTCTTTTTTTAGCAAAGGAAAGTTTTCTAACAAAAGATTAGAGGACCACACAGACGAACATGGAGTTGGAACTATTCCCCTATGTTATAGATTTAACATATTTATAGATTTATTTCCACTACAACCTGTGTTCTTAGATACCAAGACATTTGCGACTTTTTTATGCTTACCCAGCACTGCTGTGAGTCAGGGTCCTGACTATGACCTCAGTTTGTTAGGGGGCCCCCCACAGGAGTCCCACACATGGAGGGGCAGCCCCAGTGGGGGTCAGCAGTGCTGTGTGGTCCTCTCTGCCTCTGCCGAGTTTCCTTTGCTCCCTGTTTCTTCACTCCTTTCACCGTTTCCACCTGCTCCCCAGGACCCAGACCTGGCAGCCTGCAGACGAGACACGGCAGCATCCTGAGGGCTGTGCATGGGTGACAACATTTAACCTGAAATATTTAACATGCACGAAACACTAGAGCAGGGATGGGCAGACTTTTTCTGACAGTAAATATTTCAGATTTGTGAGCTGTGAGCCATACCGTCTCCCTCACAACTACACTTGGCCTTGAGCAACCATTTGATCTTTGCCGGGCCCACTATATGCAGATCTTTGTGAATAAATACACCCGGGCCTCCATATCCTTGGGCTCTGCCTTCTCAGGGCTCTGCAGGCTGAATCCACAGACGGGGACACCCTGGATGGACTATAATGGATTTGAGCAACCTTGGATTTTGGAATTCCCCTAGGGACTGCTGGTCCTGAAACCCATCCCCTGTGGATACCAAGGGAGGACTGTAGTTAATGTTTGGGGAAGTCAAAGGTTATACTCAGATTTTTGCCTGCACGGGCTGGGGTGGGGCAAGTACTTCTCGCTCTCACCCCCCAACCCCAGTTGTTTAGGAGTTAACCGTATGTAGGGTAAGGTAAAAAGTGTCAGGCTTTTCTGCCCTCCCGCCATTAGGATGGATGACGGAACCCTGTGGTCCCGGATGCATGCCTGATGGCGGGCACCTGGAGTAGGGTGTGGGCATAGGTGGATGGGATTCACCTGGGCTAAGACTGGGCTTTTAAGGGCGGCGTTGTGGGGATGCCAGCAGAAGCTGAGAAAGAAGCAGAAGCCGAGAAGGCCGGAGAGCCCAGGCAGAGTGAAGACTTGCTGGGGGCTGGGAGGCCTGTCAGCCTCCCGGCCCCCAAGCACCTCTGCATGCCGTGTGCCTGGTAAATCCCAGTAAAAGCCTGCAGAAGTCACTGAGGGCTCTAGGACTTTCCTCCTTTACCCCGTCTGCATGGGATCATAGAAAACCTGCTCCGTGGCCATTGCTGCCCCTTACACCGTACCTAGTCCGGCTATTATGGTGCAAAAGCAGGAAGACGATACAGAAACAAATGTGTGTTGCTGGGTTGCAATAAAACTTCCTGAACACAGAAATTTGAATTTCACATATCATGAAATATTATTCCTGTTTTGCTTTTTCCCAACCATTTAAAAAGCATTCTTGGCTTGCTGATGTCACAGAAATAGGCAGAGTCTGGACCCAACAGGGGACTTTGAATGCCGACCTTGGAGTAACCCCAAGTGGACCCCCACCCCTTCCCAGCCAGTGGCAGTTTTTCCTAACAACCTCCAAACCACTGGACTTGGGACTCTTTCTCCTGTTTTCTGGATAAAACACAGTTGCAAGCGGTTAAAATATTTTGTCTCTTCCCGAACAGGCACATATTTATTTAGGTGTCTTGAACTTGGCCCAGCTGGCCCTTTATTTCCTCAAAGGAATATGTTGATTCATTGAAAGCTCTCTCTGAAAAGCAACTTGGGGGATTTTTTTTTTATTAGATAATAAATTTTATTGTTATATTCCCCATACAATTGCAGCGCCCCATTCTGACCCCAATCCCTCCCCTCCCGCCCCTGCCCCCCTAAAAGTGTCTCTGGTTCATAGTTTTTTGTTGATTTTGATTTTCACTTTCTTATAGTTATTCATTTTCCTGGTCCCTTATTTAAGTTTTCTAGATTCCTGCTATGAGTGAGACCATCCGGTATTTTTCTTTTTCTTTTTGGCTTATTTCGCTGAGCATGATCCCTTCCAGCGCCATCCATGTTGCTGCAAATGGCATGTGTTTATCTTTTTTGAATGCTGAGTAATATTCCATGGTATATATGTACCACATCTTCTTGATCCAGTCATCTATTTTTGGGCATTTGGGTTGTTTCCAAAGCTTAGCTATTGTAAACAGTGCTGCTATAAACATAGGGGTGCAGGTGTTCTTTGGAATTGATGTTTCTGTGTCCTTTGGGTAAATACCTAGGAGTGGAATTGCTGGATCATATGGAAGCTCTATGTTTAGTAGGTCCAGAAATCTCCACACAGCTCTCCATAGTGGTTGGACCAGTTTGCACTCCCACCAACAGTGCAGAAGAGTTCCTTTTTCTCCACACCCTCGCCAACATTTGTTGTTGCTAGTTTTTTTAATATGTGCCATTCTCACTGGTGTAAGATGGTATCTCATGGTAGTTTTGATTTGCATTTCCCTGATGACAAGTGATGTTGAACATTTTTTCATATGCCTGTTGGCCATTTGCATTCCTCTCAGAGAAGTTTCTTTTTAGCTCTTCTGCCCATTTTTGATTGGATTATTTTCTTTGTTGTTGTTGAGTCTCATCAGCTCTTTGCAGATTTTTGTGATCAGTCCTTTATCATTAGTGTTGGGTGCAAAAATGTTCTCCCAGTTGGTGGGGTTTTCTTTTTTGGTTATTGTCTCTTTTGCTGTGCAGAAGCTCTTTAATTTGATGTAGTCCCAGCTGTTGATCTTTGCCTTCACTATCACTGCTTTGGGTGATGTGTCTGTAAAGATGTCTTTGATGTGCAAATCACGTAGTGTTTCGCCTATATTTCCTTCTATATATTTTATGGTTTCAGGTCTTATGTCTAATTCTTTAATCCATTTTGAGTTGATTTTTGTGTATGGTGTGAGGTAGTGGTCAAGCTTCATTCTTTGCATGTAGCGACCCAGTTTTCCCAGCACCATTTATTGAACAAACTTTCTTTGCTCCAATGCATAGTCTTTGCTCCTTTGTCAAAGATTAGTTGACCATAAATCTGTGGGTTTATTTCTGGATTTTCTATTTGATTCCATTGGTCTGTATGTCTGTTCTTGTTCCAATACCATGCAGTTTTGATGATTATGGCTTTGTAGTAGAGTTTGAAGTCTGGGAGTGTAATGCCTCCATTCCCTTCTTTTTTTTTCAGGAGAGCTTTGGCTATTCGGGGTTTTTGTGATTCCATATGAATTTCATCAATATTGTTCTATTTCTTTGAAGAATGACATTGAAATTTTGATTGGAATAGCATTGAATCTGTATATTGCTTTTGGAAGGATGGCCATTTTAATAATGTTTATTCTTCCAATCCATGAGCAGGGGATATCTCTCCATTTCTTTGTGTCTTCTTCTATTTCTTTTAACAGTGTTTTATAGTTTTCTTTGTATAGGTCCTTTACCTCTTTTGTTAGATTTATTCCCAAATATTTGATTTTTTTTGTTTCAATAACGAAAGGGATGGTTTTTTTGATTTCTTCTTCTTCAGATTTGTTGTTTGTGTATAGGAAGGCTACTGACTTTTGCGTGTTGATTTTGTATCCTGCCACTTTACTGAACTGATTGATGAGTTGAATTAGCTTTTCTGTGGAGTTTTTGGGGTTCTCTATGTATAATATCATATCGTCTGCAAATAGTGATAGTTTGACTTCTTCTTTTCCTATTTGGATTCCTTGGATGTCTTTCTCTTGTCTTATTGCCCTGGCTAGGACTTCCAGTATTATATTGAAAAGCAGTGGTGAGAGTGGACATCCTTGTCTTGTTCCAGATCTTAATGGAATTGCTTTCAGCTTTTCAACTTGGGGGATTTTTGATAAAAGTCTAATTTAGAACCTTTGGGGTCTCGCTCCGATGCCTCTGAATACTTTTCTTCCCTGTTCACGCCTCTGTCCGTTTTCTCTTTCTTCCTCCTAATTAGCTGACTCTGCCACTCAGCGCTTGCCAGTTGAGTGGTAGTTTGGAGTGGAAGTTCGGAGTCCTCACCAGGGCGCCAAGCACCCCTAGGCCCTCCCTTTTCCCTTTGAGCTGAAGTGCGGGAGCTGAAAGGCCATCAACGTCAAGTCCTGCATTTGTGTTCTGTAGGGGCAGGAAAGGCACAGTGAGCAGGTTTTCTTTTTTTTTTAAAAGATTTATTTTTATTTATTTATACAAGCACTGGGTACAGTCAGAAGCGCGGGAGGGTGAGAGAATTCACCAGAGCCAGAGCGGGGAGCAGAGCAGGCAGAAGGACCGAAGTACACTGCTGAGGGGAGCAGCGGGCGGCAGGAGAGGTCTGTGCGCCATGTGGGACCCTCCCTGGTGGCCGGGGAGCAGCCGGGGATCGAACCTGCGCTGCAGAGGCTGCGGGCAGCTTGCAACCCAGCGCTCAACCGCTGCGCCAGTGAGCAGGTTTTCTGATCCAGCAGATGGGGTGAAGGAGGAGGAGAGTCCTGGAGCCCTCAGTGGCTTCTCAGGCTTTTATTGGGATTTACCAGGTACAGGGCAAGCAGGGGTGCTGGGGGGGGGGGCGCGGTGGGGGGGCTGGCAGGCCTCCCAGCCCCCAGCAAGTCTTCACTGTCTGGGCGCCCCCGCGTTCTCTCTGCTTCTCTCGTGGTTCTGCTTCTGCTGGCATCCCTGAGACGCCGCCCTTATAAGCTCGGTCTCTCAGCCCAGGTGCACCCACTTACGCATGCCCACTCCCTACTCCAGGGGCCCGCCATCAGGCATGCATTGGGATGGCAGGGATCCCTCATCCATCCTAATGGCGGGAGGGCAGAAACGCCGGATCTCATTGACTTACCCTACAGTTCCATCCCAGCTCTGGCCACCGCGGGGTCGCTCCTCCTTAGCAGGCGAGCAGCTCCCTCTCCTCGGTGACCTCCAGCGCGCGGGCCGCCATCTCTGTTCCGCTCTTTGTGATTGTTTCGGCATCTTTTCTTGGGAAGTTATAACTAATTCAGGGCTCATCAGCCATCATAAATAGTTTAAATTGCTCTTTCAAGTGGGAACCGCCTTTCGCGGGTCATTTCATTTACCGCCAGGGGTGCCCTGGCTGTGCGGGTGCCCCCCCAGCGCGTTCCTGCCCTTTTTAACTCGGTTTCTGCGTCTGCTTTGGTCCAGCCCCAGAGGGGGAGCTTACACTTGGGAGGAGCTGGTGCCCGTTGGTGACCTGCCTGCCAAGCCACGAAGATGGATTTGATCGCCTTCCACCTGCGCAAGCCAAGCAGGCACCTCTGCGCTTGGGATTGTAGTAGGTTTGCCTCCGTTCAGAGGAAACCCAGGGATTTTTTACTTTACCTGAAACTTCCCAGTTTGGGTTTTTTTTTTTTTTTTTTTTTTTTGAGTTTTCATAATTCGCCACCCTGGAAAACGTTTGAAACAGGGTTCTGCCCCATTGGCTAAGTTTTTAGTTGTCCTCAATTGGCAATTGTTTAAGAGGTTTAAATATATGAATTAAGTTGTAAAATTTGACTATGGAAGATAATTAGAATATGATATTGCACTGATAAGTTTCCTGAATTTGATAGTCACCACTGAGTTATGGGGGAGAATGTTGTTGTACTTGGGACATGTATGCTGAGGGATTTAGGGCTAAATGGTTTTGATGCTGGCACCTTATTTCAAATGGTTCAGCATAATATATATATATATATATATACACACATATATAGTATACAGAAGCACACACACACACACACACACACACACACACACAGAAAGATCATGCAGATATAGCAAATGTTAGTGATGGATTAGGTGAATGACCTAATGATGACGAAGGTGAGTAGTACATATTTGCAGCTTTTCTGTTGGGCTTAAGTTTAATTAATGAAGTTGAATCAATGGTGGTGCCGGAGATGCTGGCCTGGCCTGCAGTCCCCACAGTGCCCATTGGTGTGATTTGCATTTAATCATCTACCCTGGCCCTGGGAATGCACCTGCTCTTTCAGTCCCTGTCCCTGGTGGTCTGTGCTCTCTCTGTGAAGGATTGACACACACAGGCTGACACCGGTATGAGCCAGGCACTGATAGGGACAGGAAGGTGGGGGGTAAGCAGACGTGGTCCCCATCCTCAAGGAGCTGCCGTGTCACGGAAAAGACAGAATCTCAAAGTACTACAAAGAAATGCAGAAGGAGGCACGTTTGGGGGGCTAATCTATTTTGGGGCTCAGAGAAGCCTTCTGGGGGAAGTGGTGTTGGAACCCTGAGTTGAGGGATAGTGGGGATTAGCTTGCTCAGCTCCAGGCCAAGTCAGTGCTGGGTCAGGGCTGGTGCTGCCAGCTCAGTCCCCACCGCCATCAGGCCTCTGAGAGAGGAGTCTCCGTGCGCTAAGCCAGCCCGTTCCAGAATTTGTCTCCTGCAGCCACTGACACTAATTACTCTAGTAAAAAGCTAATTAAAAATACTTCTTTCCGGTGCTTTTCATGTCCATTTGAGCTGAGGGACAAGATGTCCCAAAAGGGGCAGCTGGCAGCCATGGAAGGAAGGGCTCACTATGGACGTCCAGAGAACAGTGGGAGGGGCAGATTGGGTCTCATAGGCCACTCGGAAAACTCCTTTTCCTTTATTCTGAGAGCCCTGGGGAGAGCGTAGAGATAATGTTATGGTTAGCTTTGCATTTTTTTTTAAAGAGTTATTTGTTTATTTGTTTGTTTGTTTGTTTATTTGTTTATTTATACAGGCACTGGGTACAGTCAGAAGCGCGGGAGGGTGAGGGAATTCACCAGAGCCAGAGCGGGGAGCAGAGCAGGCAGAAGGACCGAAGCACACTGCTGAGGGGAGCAGCGGGCGCGGCAGGAGAGGTCTGCGCGCCATGTGGGACCCTTGCCAGCCAGCCAGGATAGAACCAGCGCTGCAGAGGCTGCAGGCAGCTTCACAACCCAGCGCTCAACTGCTGCGCCACTGGGGAGGCCCTAGCTTTGCATTTTTGGAAAAAAAAAAAAAATCCCTGGAGTTGCAATGTGGACAATGAGTTGGGAAAAATGCAACTGGTAGTGGGGAGAGAAGCTGGTGTCTGCTGGAGCAGCCTGTGAGCAGGGCTGCCCTCCTGGGCCGGTGAGGGGCTGCACCCTTAGAGAGAATTGGGTGGGTGTTAGAGGTGGGTGGGAGGTGGACAGGGCGGGAATTGGTGACTGAGTGGCCTGTCCTGTCCAATCATCCTTTTGCTGAGAAACGTCACTGCTTTTCTTTATAGTTTATAGATCTGGTTCGAAAATACTTATTTTTTTCAAAAACAATTTGCAAATATGCCCACTTACATAGCAGTGACTAATTGTCTTGCTTGTGTGTGTCTAAGATGAATATTCCTTGCACCAAAGCAGTAGTGGTTTATCTGATTCAATAAAATCATGCTAATTAGGAATTGGGATCTACCCATCTCACATGTACTGAAAACTTAAGATGTGGGAGATAGAAACTAATGTCGAGTCAAAAGAATGTACTGCACTGATGAAATTGCATATTAGACAATAGGGTGTATATTGGAAGGTATTAATTTCAACAAGGAAGAAGTCCTGCATGATGCAATCACAATTCTGACAAATAAATGCCGTGTACTTTTCCATGCCAAGGATGATTTACAATTATATTGATACACTGTTCTCTTTGATTTATGCCATCCTGTTAGCCGTGGAATTACTTAGCAAAATCAGTTTGGCTTGATGTAAGATTTTTTTCCTTGCCTAGAAAAAATTTTGACCTGAAGAAAAGATGACATTAATTTAGGAATAGTGGAGTTATCATTGAGTTATCAAAATAAATCTGAGGACATAAATCAATTCTACTGCACGGAGAATGCTAAATCGATAAGTCCAGAAAGATTTTATTGATCCCATGGCCATCACTCAAGCCTTCTTCATTAGATTCCTCGGCCATAAGTTTAATTGAAATGATAATGTAGATAACTTTGGGTAAATCCACGAAACCTGACTTTGATACGGGGTTGTTCAAGGTAATGGAAACAATTTGGCTCTGCTGGCTCACTCTCTGTCTCAGATTCAGGAGGGTCCCCAGGGGGAGGCTTTATATCATCCTGTCTCCTGGATTTCTACTTTGGAAAGATGATGGTTCAATAGTTTTGAAGTCACTCCTTTAAAATATTATGTTAAAGACTATGAACAAACTGGTCACAATATAAAGGGAATATTAAAAAATTACTCGTCGTTAACACTACCCTAACCCTGGCAACTATCACACTGACTTGTGACTTTATTTCTGTTATTTGTCTCTCTCACTTAAAAGATTATAAGCAAACGAAGGCAGGTGTCTTTAATCTCAGTATCCCCTAAATCTTGTTAAATGTATGGGTGTTTTTCTATAGCTGTCATCAGAACTTTTAACTTTTTTTAAAAAAAGATTTATTTATTTATGCATACAAGAGTTGGGGTGCAGGCCAGAGATGCAGGGGGTGAGAGGATTCACCAGAGACAGAGTGGGGAACAGAACAGGCAGACTGACTGAAATACACTGCTGAGGGGAGCAGCCGGTGAGTCAGGAGAGGTCTGCTGCGCCAGGTGGGTCACCTCCCTGGCCAGGGATTGAACTCATGCTGCAGTGCCTGCAGGCAGCTTCATAGTTGTGTCTTAACCCCTTGTGCCACCAGGGAGGCCCTCTGTTAGCTTTTGCTGCATAACAAATACCCCCAACACTTAATAGCTGAAATAATCACCATTTTATTTGCTCATGATTCTGTGGGTCAGAGAGGTGGTTCTGTTCTCAGCGGGGACTGGGTAGTTTAGGATGACTTCACTCACATGTGTGGCAGTTGAAATGATGACAACTGGAATAACAGCCACCTGTCTCTTATTACCCAGCAGGCAGTTTACAGGATGGCAGAAGGGTTCCACCAGCAAGAAGGGAAGCGATTATCAAGTTCTTGTGCAAGTACTTGTCAAGCTTTGCTTGTGTCGGTTTCTATCAGTCTTTTGACCAAAGCCAGTTACTTGCCAAGCCCACGTTTGAGTGTTGGAGAAATGGACTCTACCTGTGGATAAGAGAAGCTACAAAATATTATGGCCATTTCACTTCCCTGATAAACTGCAGAAACATAAAATTGTATTTTATGACTTTTTGTTAGGCTATAGATACTTTCTCTTGTCACATTTTTTAAAAAAGCTAATATATTGGATATTTACAATGTGCTAATTGCTTTAGATGCACAAACCATTTAATATGCAGACAGCCCTCAAAGGTGGATAAAATAATAATCCTCATATTATCACTGAGAAAATGGAGGCTCAGAGATCTTAAGCAACTCACTCCTGGTCACACAGCTAGTAAGTGGGGGAGTAGATATTTTAACCTGAAAGTCTTTATTCTTAACCTGAAAGTCTTAGAATTTTCATAATGGCAACTGCTTCCCTCTTGGTGGATGTTTAGACAGTGAGACTTTGTTGAAGTTGTTGGGAATATCAGGAGGAGTTCCCAAGCTGTGTGTGAGACTGGTCCTCCACTCCCATGCTTTCCTGACCCATGGCAGCCTCTAAGTCCACCAAATAAGACATCTTTTTGGTAATTTTGATGCTCATGTTTCTCCTAAACCATGGAAGCAAATGATAGTAAGATTCTGTCAAACCCTAAATTAATTGCATCATTGCAACTGCTCACTCTTGCCTGCCCCCTCCTGACACGTGGGTGTGTCACCCGGAAGCCCTCTGCACCCTGCACTGCTGCGATTTTGATGGAGGTGCCAAAACATAGGAAGGCGCAATCTTGAATTGAATCTTCTGCCCCTTCCTGGAGGGTGGGTGGGGGTGGGTGAGGCTGAAAGCTCCAGACTTTTAATCGTGGCTTGGTCTTTCTGGTGATCAGACCTTATCTAGGCGCTATCCAGGAGTTAAACAAGAGTAGCTTCATTAAAAATAAAAGGCAATTCTATTATCCAGGAAATTCCAAAGGATTTAGCTCTGTGTCAGGAACCAGAGACCAATATATATTTTCTGTCATTTCACAGCAGATGACTTCCCTCAGACCTCAAGTCTATGTACAGGAATGGCTCACATGCTGGGCTCTCAAAAAAATCCAGTCACTGCAGCTGTGTTTTTGGGTACCATTTAGGGGTGTGCCAGGGCTGGCCCATGTCAGCCTGTTCATCATGCTAGCTGGTAATCAAATTTTCAGGAATTTTCTAAGCCAGTTGTTCAGCACAGACATTATTAAAAATTAAAGTATATAAACTTACAATCAAATAAATGATATTAAAAAGGTAGTAAATACTCAAAACACAGCCCTTCTCATTTATTTTGCATTCTGCTGCTTTCTGTGATCTTGCAGTTACTTATATCAATTTCACCACCAAGGTAGAAAGGTGGTACCTGGTGAGCTGTGTTTCTCCCCACGTGCAACCCACGATGTTGTACTGGTAGCTTGGAATCAGCCCCTGTGGGAGTATTCACATCCCGGAAATCTGCAAATGCTACAAATCAAGGCTTGGTTTATTGTTTTGATGATTGCCTGGATGTAGGAAGACAATGGAGAAACTGCATAATGCATATTACATATAAAAATTGTGTCATGTCTATACCTGTTAGATTGATAATAGCAAATATTGAGGAAATTCTCTTAGTATTTGAAATTATCACCTAATTCAGCGAGGAATTCCCTCTCTTTCCTTGTACTTGTTAATGTAGAGGAAAATATCATCTAACTTTCATGTGTAACTATACTCATCTGTTAATTGTAACCATAAGTTGACTATGGATCCAAGAATTGAGAAAAATCAATGAAACTGAGTCCATGGCTATGTGGAATTTATCACCAAGGGTATCGTATAATTTATTATTACCAATAACAGGCCTGTACATCCTTTATATCAATACTGTTTATATTAACTGTACATATGTAGTAGTACACATATATGTGCATATATATGGTTACAGCCATATATATCTACCTAGAGATTTATCTCTATATATATGTACACATTTTCTCCTCCAGAGAGAAGCTGCTGAACATTTACCTGCATGCCATTGGCATGCTCCACCCTTGCTTAGCAAGGTAAGCTCACAGGCAAGAAGTTGAAGGATTCTCCTCTTCAGCCTGGATGCTTGAGAAAACCACTTTTCTACCTGCTTGCTCAAAGGGAAAATGGCTTCCTTATCACCAGAGGTAAGAATGTAACACAAGCAGGTGGAGAACAGAGTTGGCAGTTCTTGGGTTTCCGTTAAGTGTAGGTCTTGGTCATCACAAAGGAGCATTTTAGGATTTTTGCATTTACGTTTATCAAAGCAACACTGACAGCAGGCACTCATATGCTTTATTATGTACAAAGCGCCGTCACGTTTATTAGCTTACTTCATAGTTCTCGAGATTTCTCTGTTTCTAGTAATTCAGGTGCAGCTGGAGGTGGGGACTATTTATCACAGCTTCAGTTGCTGGTAGCTTATTCCTCTCCAGGATGTTGTTGCACTTACCTGCTATTTCCTGTACTCTTTATTATACTCGATCTACGGAGAATTCAGGGCAGGAAACAAAGCCCTTGGAGGGGTTATTAACGGTTCGAGTGGAAAGAGTAATCCCACTTGCCAAAAGTGAGGATGATGTAGTTGTCTTCGAATCTATTTCTCTCCCTGGGGTAACGGATGAAGAGGATTACAGATGGGGAGCATACAGCTGCCTCAAGCCTTATGGGGAGAATGCCTGACCATTTGCAAAATGCTGGACCTGTCTTAGCTTTCCTTATATGATAAATTAAAAAAATATTTTCCATTGTTGTGTGATCAACATCACAGCATGTGAGTTTTTTTTTTCTGGAAAATTCTGCATAGAGTTTATATTAATTCATTCCATTGCTACTCATTTCTAATCATCCCTGCCTGTGACAGCAATTAGGCGTGTTCTCCATAGCACACGGGGCACTGGGGCTGCGGCTACTATCCAGTTAACACGACTGATTTTCAGAGCAACAAGGGTTCTTTCAGACCCGAAAATGAGGCTAAAAGAACTAATTTGATGTTCTCCGATGAACAAACTAAAATAGATTGTTATCAGAGCCTAACTTTACTTTATGCTGTGTGAGCTTGGATTGTCTACAATAGCATCCTTGGCATGCTTGGGAATGCAAAACCTCAATTTCGAAAGTAAGCGCAGAGAACAAAAATAGTTGGGAGGACAGCTTATCCACAGAACTAAGTCCAAGTGATTAGGGCCAACAAATACAGCTGAAGGTTGCAGACCGAAATGCTGTTTTCTACAGTGACAGTTGCCAAATATGTTTTTTGCTTTGCTTTTCTTCTCTACTTATTGATTACCTTTGTGAAGGAGAGAATATTGACATGTGCAGAAGACCGTAACGAGTCGAAATAGTTTTAGATGGAGTATCTTTGGCAGGTCTTTGTGTTCTGATTTAAGTGGGAACCACTGTGGGTTCTGAAATAGCTTCTATAACCAGTTTCATCACAGACCTAATCATCCAAAACATCATTCCCTGTAATTTGACTGAAGAGCAGCGAGACAGCGAAAGCTTCAATTCTTGAAAAGGATTTAGCAGCCAACAGCTTATGCTTATTAGAGGCGCTCTCCTCTCACACCCTCCCATGCCCCTTGCTTCACTCCTACCACGACTAAATAAATCCAGAGGCTGGAATCAAGCATGGAGGTGGGAGGAGCAAGGAGAAAGGACCAGAACAGAGCTGGAGGAAAACAGTTTGATTAAAAAAATATTAAACAAGACTTTAGTGTCCTACAGATGTTCTCCTTTCAAAAGACTGAAAACTTGAGACTTGAGTCGCTGCTTTTCAGAGGACAGGTAAGGACATGCCCTCAGGCCTGGGGCAGTGGGAAGAATCCAGTCTTCTTGGGACCTGGGTGGAGACCTGGCAGCCTCTTTACTGTGTTACCTCTGAAGAGACCATTAAGGTCTCTGAGCCTAGGCCCCCTTGTGTTTGCTTTTAGCCCTTTCCATGTCTGCCCCCAACCCCCAGGTAAATCCTTCCCCTTTTAAGATTAAGAGCCTTTGAAGATTTTGCTCTCACATCAGGTTGTCTTACTTTTTATGCTTTGGGTTTTAGCAAATTTATGATCTTTAGAAGCTATTTTGGTGCTATCTACCAAGGTCGGATATCTTTGGAATCTATGAACCAAAATGCAAGGAAAGAACCATCCTTCAGTAAGTCCACACTGTCACAAGCTAGCCCTCATTTTGATTACATACACTATAGTTTAAATAATAATAATAATAATAATAAAAGACATACAAAACCAGGTATATCCGCACCTGCCTTTCCTTTGCATATATTGGCTATGCATTAGTCGTTGCCTTCCTCTAAGAGATAGTTCTTGGCCTATGCCTGTGTTAACCCAGGGTGACCCCTTTCTCTTTGCTGCTCTGTCCTCACCTTCATTTGACCTCCTGGGACTGCCTTCACCTCTCCCCAGCTCCCCCATCTGCAGGAAACCATCTTTCTTCCTTCATTTCTTCAATGTACCAGTGACAAAGCCCAGATGGAGCAGATTTGCATTATGTGTTTGGAGATCTTTGGGGTGATTATGCTGCAGGATGGACACATTCAATTCAGACATCACCATTCTTAGAAATTTATCAGTGAGCCTCTACTGTGGTGCTACATGATTATGGGGGGGCCGATGACTAAATGGGGCATTTAACAGCTATTCTTTATTGCCCTCCCTCTCATTAGCTGCTGGAAGCTTAGAACAGAGATGGGGGAGGGCATTTCAGGGCCTGAAAAGGGAAGGGAGGGAGTTGCCTCTGTCTCTCTTAACAATACTCCCCAACACAAAGAAGCCTTTAACAATTCCTTTGGCTTCCAACATCTGGTTAAGGCAACTGCCCTATAACTCTAAGGCAAAGTCTTGAGGTTGCCCCCTGTTGTGCAGCCATCCCAGGCCAGGCAGGGTCATTGTTTATTTGAGCTAATGGAAAAAGAACCTTGGAGCCTTCTGTGTTTCTGACATGCCTTTAGTGCTGAAGCAGGGACAAGATACAGAAGACTAGCAGACAGGGAGGCAGTTAGGCAGCAACCAAGCCTCCTGGTCCCTGTGACCTCCCACTTCTTGGCCAGGTGTCTGGAGTCATAGGGGCGCATGCCTGTGTTTGAGCTTTCAAGTGTTTTTTTTGCAATAACACAGTATCCCGTGTGGGTAATGCAACCTGGGAGGAAAACAAAGCTGCATGTGGCAGCTGCAGAGGCTGGTGGTAGGAGGTGAAAGAGAGCCTGAGTAACTCCATGTTCCTTATGTTATAGGGCAGGGAGAGGGGCAGCCCAAACCCACAAACCTGCCTATTCTAAATGGGTTCTGCCATCCGCCGCATCAACATAAAACATAGGAGACTTTAATGGGAAGGAACTTTAATAAAACTAGGAAACAATACAGGTAAGGCAAAGAGTCTAGTTTCTAAATGAAGCACCCAAAGTTACCCGTCCCCTCGTGGGTAAAAGTCCATCCAAATGGGATTGGCCCAGAACAAGGCCCCAAAGCCTGCCACAAGTCTAAGGCATCTGACCCACAGAAAAGGGTCAGAAACAACCAGACAAGCCCGGAAGGAAAAGAGCAAAATCAACATCAAGATAAAAGCTGCCATTGTCACCTCCCCATGGGTCTCACCCACATCTGCGTCACCCAGTCCACGACCAAATGACAAGCGCAGTTTCTTCACGTGTCTCTAGGCTCCATGTGCCTCCTCCAGGTCTCCTGGCTCCATCCTGCTCCTTCCTTCCTCCGTCTCTTCTGCCGCTTCTCCTCTTCCTGCTCAGCTCCACCCTCCCTTGGGTGGGGCAGGGAACCTCCCCCTTTCCTGGGGACCACCCTGTTACACTTACACTCCCCTTACCCCATTTTCTCCTAGTTCCTTTACTGTTTTCATAAAAGCTCTTTGGGATGTTTAATAATCTAGTGACAGATATGGAGACTTAACCACCGTAGGCCCCTTGATTTTCTTGGAGGGATAAGGAGACTTCTCTGTTGTCACTCATCTGATCTAACTTATCTTCAGATGACACTGAAATTCCTTCTTGAGGAATTATTTAGGCCATAGTAAGAAGACAGCTTAGCCTGATTGGGGGCCCATCAGGCTCATAGAGGACCCATCAGCTTGAAGGTCTTAAGTGATACCCACCGTGAGCCATGGAGCAGAACCTGGCAGGGTTAGCTGGCACATGATTATAATGACTTCGCTGAATAAACTTGCCATCATCATCTTATCGGCAGTCAAGTGGAAGCGTGCGAATCCTTGTTAGCCACAATTAGGCGACGTGGATGGTTAACAACATTTCCCATCCCACAGGAGTCATTTTCATTAAAAGTCTAAATTGATTACATTTTTTTTCAACAAGAGCGCTGGATTGACAGTGGCTTTATGGGTTTTCATGTTGATGGCTGGTTTAAAGTAAATGATTTCAATTCTTCTGCTTGATTTTACGTTGGGGTTTATGTTGGGATCTATTTCCTATATGGTTTCTAGCCTTCCAGCTTCCTCTTCTGCCTCACCTACACTTGGATCCTGCCCATCAGGCTGTCTGGGTGTTCCCCACCTTCCCCCAGAGCTACCTGTTCCCAGCACTGGTTTCTGGTCTCCCTCCCACTCAAGTCTGCAGTGGGGCCATCTTACTTCTGGCAGTGTGGGGCTTCTGGGAGGCTGGTGGGTTCTGAGCTGACTTTGAGCTCCTGTCCCCCTCCTAGGCACTGCTATTGTGTCCCCCCATATCTACCAGTTCTAGGTGCATGTCCAAGGATGTTTGAAGGATGCAAGAACGAGGGGTGAGAGACCCATATTCTAAAAACATAGGTATTGTCTTTCCTTTCTTGAGAGCTGTCTTCATCTGGGTCCTGGGAGAAGCAGAAGCTGAGAGAGGATTAAACTTCCAAGGATTTCATTAGGCCTAAGTGCAAGAAGATGGGGGGAGAGTTGGACAGGTGGAGAGTGGGGGCAGTCAGACTGTGATATCAGTGGGTAACTGAGGGAAGGCACATGGGGGTAATGTTCTAGACTGGTGTGCTGGTGACGGAGCATTCAGCAGGCTCTTGGGGAGTCTTAGAGCCAAGCCGGCCTAGGAGAGACCTGCTTTGGCATCCCCTCTGCACCCAGGCTTTGCTGAGAGCAGCTGGTAGGAAGTGTGACCTCCATGCAAAGATGGTGCCAGCTCTCTTTGTGCAGCAGCTGGTGTCCCTGGTGAGTGATGCAGCCTGGAGTTGGAGGTCTGCGAGGTGCTTTCCATGGCTGCCATTAGCCATTGACCAGAACTAAGCCAAATGCCTTAGTAGTCACTGTGCTACATTCCTCTGGGGCACAGTGATGGGATCTTCCTGCTTAGCAGAATGTTTCTATCCCCTTTAAGGATGCAGATAACATTCACGTGTGAGGAACACCCAAGGGTCATTTTAAAAGTATAAATCAATAAACCAGGAGAGAGCAACTATTCTAGGGATGGGTCACTAGCCACGTGATAAACTGTCCCGACTGTCTGGCCCCCTCCTGGACCTGAGAATGAAGAAAGCCTCCCCACGCTCATGTTGTCAAATTTATTTCTTCATGTTGTCAAGTTCCTTTCTTCCCTATATGACTTTCCTTCACTCACCCCTACTCACCCTTTTTTTTTTTTAAAGATTTAAAAAAAATATGCACACAAGAACTGGGGTGTAGGTCAGAGGTGCAGGGGGTGAGAGGATTCACCAAAGACAGAGTGGGGAACAGAACAGGCAGATGTACTGAAATACATTGCTGAGGGGAGCAGTGGGTGAGCCAGGAGAGGTCTGCTGCGCCATGTGGGTAGCTCCCTGGCCAGAGATCAAACTCATGCCGTAGTGGCTGAAGATAGCTTGATAATGCTGAGACTTAACCCCTGTGCCATCAGGGACACCCAGAAGAGTTAGTTTCTTTAGGGTACTAACTGCCGTTCCCGCGTGGTGGCACCGCACATCAATGAATGGCTTCCCTTGTGGAAACAACCTTGTGGTTTCAGAGTCTGGCATTCTAACTATGTGTGATAAGACCCAATTAGGTAGATAACACCCTGGCTGGTGGCCCTAGTTGAAGACAATTTCCCCAATCTCATAACCCAGGAGCACCTCCAGAAACTCTGCATGCCTTAGAGTCTAGCCTTAGAGAGCGCTGCCCACAAAGGGGAAGGACATCCCTGCTTTTCTCTCAACCCTGTTTACTGAGCAAATGTCCTGTTCTAGGACTGCTGGCTTTGTGAAGGTCTGTCCTTTCAGGTAGACCCTGTGGAACCAAGCATAAGTATTCTTAGCCATTGCTCTGTCATTTTGTGTGTAACTGCCATTTTAGAATTTCAGGTCTTGCTGTCCCGGGAAAAGACTGCATTCCAGAGTTCGACCCCCCACCCCACTCTGGTCTTATCTCAGTCGGCTAACCACAGCGGAGCCGAGCAATTCAGGCCACTAATAGGGTCAAACTAGCCATAAAATAGAGCTGCATCTTGATGGGACCAATCAGCTCAAAAACTGAAACTGTGCACCCACCATTGTTGGGAAATGCACCTGTGTAACCAATGAATGGTTGCCAACATGATTTAATTTTTAGAGATCTGCTTGTAACCCTATATAAGATCCCTGTTCCCTTTGTTCAGGGCTCCTGACCTCCGCCGTTACATCGGTACGTGTCACGAGCCCGGACTCAAGCCCATAATAAACTCCTTTATGATCTTACAGCGGCTGTCTGTGTGTCCTTGGGGGTTGCACTGGTCAACGTTGGGCACAACAGACCCCACCTGCCACTCACAGCAGTGCGGCCTCTTGTGCTTGGGGAGGGGGCCTATGCAGAACAAAATTGCCCTCCTACCTCCTACATAGACATTTGTAGGAGAACTTTCATCCACTGCACCCTGATCTCCTGTCCCTTATGGTGCTCACACTCCAGCCGGAGCTGCTCTTAAATGCACCATTGCTGGGTTTTGCTCCAGAATCCTGACTCAGCAGGCCTGAAGTGCTCCATGGATGAGTCCAATGCAGCTTAAGCCTACAATTTGGTTTGTCAAGCTTGTGTGCCTGGCTCTATGCCTATGTTTAGAAGGATGGGCTCAAATTGGCACAGAGCTCAGCTCCCAAAGAGAAACATAGAAGCCAAGGTCAGATATGAAGGACAATTGCAAATAGGAACATGAGACTGTGGTGTCTGCTTCCAAATTCAGGAAACTGGGGCAGATTTTGTAATGGGTTTAGAGTACTGATTGGTGTCATATTTTCCATTTGAAATCTAAATCTAAAAGTCCACAGCCTATCAAAGAAGGTTCCAGTAGGGAAAAAGGGAGATGGAATGACTTGGGGAATCAAAAGTGATATCTAAATTTTGGGGTTTTGCACCAGAATTGATATTCCCTGTACTAAAATGAATTCCTCTTAGATGATATTGAATTTATTTGGTGCAAACACATTCTAGGGATTACACATATCCTAGGGGGTACCTAGTGTAGTATGTAGACTAACAATGATTAGCAACACCACTAAACAACCTTGTAAATTCTTTAATGCAATTAATTTATTAGTGCATTACCACCACTTTTAAATGAGACATGCTTCCATTGTTGGTGTGAACATAAAACTGTTGAAATAAGAATTTACTGTCTTTGAATTGGCATTTTGCAATGAAGTTTTTAATTAAAAATTAATTACTTTATGGAAAACATTTACTTAATTGTATTTTCTTTAGTGGGATTTTATCTGAATTATCTGGCATGCGAAGGAAAGGAACTAGGTTCTGAGTTGAGAAAAAAAGAATAATGGAGAAGTTTTCTACAATAATTTTCAAGGATTGCTTGGAGAAGACTCATCAATTTTATTCTACATCTGCTATACAGATACTTTAAAAAATAAAAATTAGATGTATACCAAATACATAGCAGTATGCTCTTCTGGATATTAAATCTGTATTTTTCTCTTTGAGGTAGAGAGGGTCAGAAAGTTACTTTGGTCATCTGAAGAAAATCAAATCTTTGACTCACTGAAATGATCATCTACCCCACCCCATGAAGAGATGTGGGGTCCCTGTAGACACTGAGAAACGTGGTGAGTGATTCCATTGTCCAGACAAGGGGTGTGTGTGACCTGACATTTGGGATCAGGGTCTGGGAGGAGTAACCAGGGTTCTGGGAGGAAGTTTGGGGACAAGAATGTACCTGGGGCACTAAGGTACCAGAAACAGGAGAGCGGAGCATACTGCCTCCTGCAAAGCAGGGCTGGTTTCAGTCCAGAGAGAGGGGGAAGATGGAGCAGAGAGGGAGGGCTGTGATGATGGGCATCCTGCCACCTGGTACCGGGTTCTTGGCTTGTCCCTCCTGCCTGCTTGGGCTGTGCTCCCGGGGTTCTCTGAGGGCCCTCTGCAGGCAACAATGCCTACTAACTCAGCAGGGAAGGAGAGGGAAGCTCAGTTGGAGAGAGGGTAAAATGTGCAAGCACTCCCTGGGGCAATGAATGGTCATCCTTGTGAGGCAGAATTTTCTAATCACAAGGGGGATTCTCTTTGAGATAAAGATCACATGGACTTCCCAGGGGTCTGTGACATGTGAAAGTTTCATTTGTTTGGGGTGAATTTGGTATGGTCTTGCCTGGGGCTGGGAGTGAGGGGTAGGGGGGCAAGGATGGTCAAGTATATGAAAATGAGCTCACTTCTCACACTGCGATGATGTGTTTACTCTGCTGAATCCTGTTGGGTCTCATTGCTCCTGCTTCTAACGGATTGCCAGAACTCTCGCAGGGCACATTAAAAAATACTGAAATCAGGTGCATTATTCCTTATGCTGGGTTTCATAAAAATTAATTATGGGAAAAATATGTGCTGTGACATACGTTTTTATCTCACTAAGAAAGGAATCCTTGCAGCATTTTCTCTTGTGACTAGAACTCAACAATTCTCCTTTGTGCAGTAAAATGGTATTATAGTTGTGGTCACAAGATCGTGTGTAATTACAAGCCTGTTGAGTTCTGCATTTAAGCCCAGTTTCAGGGGGTGGAATGTGGAACTCATCTTATTTCAATCACACAGGATTAACTCGGCTTTCACATTTTGCATAAGGCTGATGCTAGTTGGTTAATGCTTATTCTGAACCCCAATGTGAAGAAATATCAGTTCCATTCAGGATAATCAGCCAACATGCACTGGTGCTGTTGGACTGATGTTTGTGGAAACGGACAGTGTCCTTTCTGAGGCCGGGCTTATGCCTGGCAGGGACACTTCCAAATCGTTTTGGTTATCAAAATAGTCTGAATATTGCCTCTGATTTACATCTTTATCTTTTCCTTCACACATAAATTGGATTATCGAGTTGTGAGCCGAAAGATCTCAAAAGTCCAGTCTTGAAAATAAGTGCCAACAGCCATGTCTAAAATTTATGGGCAACTGAGGAAGTGCAATGGACTGACAAAGAACTACCTCCAGGCTTCATCTGATGAGACAACTGTGTATTGTGGAAGAAATTGATTTAGCTATAGCTCTTTAAATGGACAGACTAATGGACTGGCTACCCAACTCAAGTTGGTTGTATCTGGGTACCTGGGAACATGAATCAATAACATCCCTCATATATGACAATTTCTTCTGGGGCCATCTGGTCAACCATATCCTGGTCTCCTAATTCTGTGTTGGGCCAACTCAGTAGGCCCCTCTTGTGGAGCCTTTGAAAGGAGCACACCCTTTCCTGGCTGTCTTGGAGTCCTTAGTTCTGAATATTATATTCTACCCTGAATTTTTGAGATGTACTTTTCTGCCTAGCAGAGCTGAGAACTGGGAAGAAGATGGGATTTTTGTAAGAGGGGTGAAGTTGGAATTTGCACATCTCTTATCTAGTTTCCAGGACCGTTGAAAACTTCTTGCCTAAACAAAGCCAGTCATATGCTGTAGATCTGTACTGATCTACTATTCCTAACATATTCCATTCATATAGTTATGAATTTAATAATACTATTAATAATAATAATGATGTTAATGATAATAGCTGCCATGTAGCAGAATCCCAAATCCAGAGCAACTGGTTTCACATACAGTATTTCATTTAGTTTTTAGAACAATGCCCCTGTAAGTAGGAATTATTTCCCACCTAGACAGATAAATAACCCAAATCTTTGAGAGGTTTGTAACTTAGCCTAGCTCTGTCCAGTAGCTCATGACCAGCCTTGCCATCACATGGCCTCCAAAGAACCCTGTCCAGTGCATTTTCCAAAATGAGGTTGGAGTAAGTGTTTCATGTGCTCTGACTTGGCATGCAAAGTTCATATTTCCTTTGAAATTCTCTGTTCATTGCTCCAGTCCAGGTTATCTTGGACACAGAAAGTTCTTCAAATATTTAGACCACCTGTCACCCACAGAATGTTCTGAACCTTGACAGTCTCTGATGTATTCCTCTGCTCGCATGGAAACAGCTTTATCTGGCTTATAATTAGAAGTGAAATAATTTTAAATGGCTTCCACACGGTTCAGCTTTCAAAGAGGTTCCAGTTACATATAACTTCACATAAACAGATAATCAGAGGCCGAGCTGGAGAGCACAGTTCCTGCCTCCTAATTGGCATGAAGCAGTGACATCTGCTCTGCATGAAGACTGGGTCAGGACGTCCCTCTCATCTGTGACCTTCTGTGGTTGGGAGGGACTCCTGGATTATATAAAGACTTCACAGGGGCATTAGAAAATGAGATGGAATCAACTTGAACAGAAAACCTAATTGGTTTGAATCCTACCTTAACCATCAGTAATTATTTTGGGATTGATTGTCCGTCTTAGAAAATAAATATTTCCCTTCTAAAGGTAGAATTTCTTGTCTTGCTGCCAAGTCTAAATGATTTCACTTAAAAGACTCCATTAGAGATGATTCTGATATGAATCTATCTACTTTTCTTATTTAAGATGAATTTTTCAGGTTGGGGAATATGGGTCATCACATATATTCAACACATTTCAGCACAACCCTCCCTCTGTCTCCTCAGCACACAGAGCCTTTATTATAATTATTTAAAATTCCAAAACTGAATAGTGGTTGTGGATGTGGGAGAATTGTGTAAACTACAAATCCTGTGTCTGAGATTCCTCTTTAGACTGTCATTGGTTTTGCGGGAGACCAAATTATTCCAAATGTACTAAAATATAAGGTCCCCACATACCTTGTTGCAGAAACGTTTCAGTTCCTGAGCTGAAGGCAACTCTAAATGAGGTCTGGGGACTAGTGTGTACTTGTGAGAGAGGCAGAGGAAGAGTCTTTTTAGAATGTTGATCTAAGTTTCTGGCATTACTGCTCATACCATATTTCTCTCCTCTTAGCAATTCTAAATTCTATCCATTTTTTGTATAATGGTTTGGGGCCTTATCTTACCCATAGATTCTGCCCAGTCCGATCTTCATGGATTTAATTAACAGTTAATTAATGCTGTCCATTTAAATTTAATATTGGACTATGCAGCTACTGAAACAAGGCCTTGGTCTAGATATGCTCTGTGGGACTGCAAAGATGAATCAGGATCTTTGCCTGGAGTTTTTAGTCTACTAAGTTAAGCTTAGTTAGTGATGGGGAGGGATACAAATAAACTGACAGAAACTATACAGTGTGTTAAGGTAAAAAGTAAGACAATGGCCTCCCTGGTGGCGCAAGGGGTCAAGCACCACACTATGAAGCAATCCACAGCCTCTGCAGCATGAGTTCTATCCCCGGCCAGCCAGGGAGCTACCCACATGGCACAGCAGAACTCTCCTGACTTGCCTGCTGCTCCCCTCAGCAGAGCATTTCAGTTAGTCTGCCTGTTTTGTTTCCCACACTGTCTCTGATGAATCCTCTCACCCCCCACATCTCTGGCCTGTACCCAGCTCTTGTATGTATAAGCAAATAAATCTTTAAAAAAAAAAAAAAAAGTGAGACAATACAGTGAAAGCATGGGAAGGACAGAGAACCTCCACAGGGTTCTTTCCAGTGTAAAGATTCTTCAAAATACGTATTGTTCACTTGATCTAGGAGAAATCTGTCTTGGACTTCTGTTTCTATTTCTTTCCTAGTTTTGTGGAAGAGGGCCTTCTAAAAGGATGTTGACAGCATGTTTAAAATGGGGCAGGAGGGCCTCCCTGGTGGCGCAAGGGGTTAAGCACCGCACTATGAAGCAATCCGCAGCCTCTGCAGCATGAGTTTGATCCCCAGCTGGTGAGGGAGCAACCCACATGGCACAGCAGCCCTCTCCTGTCTCACCCACTGCTCCCCTCAGCAGTGTATTTTAGTCAGTCTGCCTGTTCTGTTCCCCACTCTGTCTCTGGTGGACCCTCTCATCCCCTGCATCTCTGGCTTGTGTCCCAGCTCTTATATACATGAATAAATAAATCTTTAAAAAAAAATAAAATGGGGCAGGAATGCAGTCAGCCACACCTGTATGCATGACAGAAGGTTATTGGTGTTTATGGCTTCCTGCTCAAGCAGATGTAAGATCCGGAGATCGGGCGCCAGTCAGAAGAGGCCTTGAGGTTTCTTGGAGCCTATGACTCGTCTTGCATTTATTATGTTTGTGACCTTCCTTTCCCCAGGTTTCCTCTTGGGGATTTAGGAATCAAGGGCAAAGCCCTACTTAGGTGAATGGGCTCAGTGTCCCTTTCTCTGGGGGCAGGAAGATGAAGCTCCAGGAGATAGGGCCAAGCCAGAGAGAAGAGTGAGGTTCTGCTGGGAAGGAAGAACCAAGAATGAGGTGAGCAGGCAAGTCCTGGGGACAGGTAAGCAGGAATTTACCTGGTCTCAGAATAGACAAGCTATTCTGACACAAGCAGGAGAGAGCACCAGGGAGGTTCTGAGGACAAATCACTCCTGGGCTGGGGGAGCAACGAGGTTGGTTCCCTGCGGAAGGTTGCATGTCATTTGAGCTCTGAGATGGTCCAGAGGTCTGCCTGTAAAATCTAAAAGAAGAGAGTTTGAGTAAAGACAGAAGGGCAGGAAAGGATGAGGTGAGACTGTAAAACAGCACATTGATGGGGTTGGATGTGAAGAAGGAAAGTGGAGTAAAGGCGGAAAGCAGGCAGGAGCCAGGCCATGACAGCTAAGAAGCTTGGAGGAGGAACACTGAAACCTGTGAGGGTGCTGGGCTGTGCTGTAGGGAGGCTAATCTAGTAGTGGTTTGGAGGAGAGTTTGAATGGGGAAAGAAATCAGGAAGACATTAATCTATGGGAGATTGAGGTAGTGGCTCTACATGAGTCAGGATTAATTTTCTCTGCCTGTATCAGTAACTTCAACACATTGAAAGGTTATTTCTCTCTCATGTAAAAGAAACGGTGATCAGTCGTGGAGAGTTCCAGTGTAGCTCTGTTGTCAGCAAGAGCTGGTCTACTGTGGCTCTTTGCTTTGCCATCCCTGGGATGCTGCTCTTGTTATCAATATCAATTCGAAAGCAAAGTAGAGGAAGGTTGTAGAGGAGCTTATTTTTTTTAAGGAAACTTCCCAGAAGTTCACACAACACTTTTATTTACTTCCCATTGACCAGAACTTGTCACATGGCCGTACCTATTTGGAGGGGAGTGTGGGAAATGGAATCTTCTAATTGGTGGCCACATATTTAACTAAAAGCAAGGATTCTTTTATGAAGAAGAAAGGGGAGAAGGAATTTTGGGGAAGGCAACTGGTAGACTCTGCCTCCATCTGGGTTTAAAGAGTGGGAAAGAGGATAGAGAGGGACTGATGGTGCTTGAATTACTCAGTGACAGAATGACTGGGCTTGATAAGTGATTAGAAATGGCATAAAAATAAGAGAGATTTAGAGCCTGGGTAAAGTGAAGCTGTGGAAACCATAGTTAATATGTACCAGGCGCTGTTCTAAGTGCTTTCACATGTATTTCACATTGGTTCCTCCTAATGACCCTAGGGGGTAGGTTCTACTATTATTATCTCTATTTTGCAGATGCAGAAAATTGGGCATGGGGAGTGTTCCTTGTGCAAAGTGAAACAGTCAGTAGCAGAGACAGTTTGACCCCAGGCAGCTATTTCCAGAACCTGTGCCCTCAACCACTAGGCTTGTGGTGGCGAAAAAAACAACAACAACAACAAAAACAAAACAGAGAGGCCTTCTTAGTTTCACAGGCTCAATTCTTTTGTCCATATTGTCTCCCCTTTCTCGCGAGAATATTGAACTGTAGTCCTCAGTGATAGATGGTAAAGAAAGCTTGTTAAATTTCTGTTTGCATGTTGACTTGGGAGAGCACTGGGAGTGCTGACAACTTGTTCCTGTTCATTGACAAGTCCAAGCTTTGGCCTGGGGTGGGCACTGAGTACTGGCAATGCCTTGTGGGGTCCTGAGGTAGCCCTGGGGGTGGCATCCCAGGAGGTTTCCCACTTAGGCAGGAAGTAGACAGCTAAGACTTTGTTACCAATCCAATGGGACAAATGAAGAAAGAACAACCAAGAAGGAGCCTGTGGGCCTGGAGCCTTGTGAAGTTCATGCCTGGGAAAGCCAGTGTGGGGAGTCAGTGAGGGTAGATTCAGGACTGATTCAAAACAGGAGCTCCAAATATGATTTCTGGGGGAAGGGGTGGTGGGTAGCTCTGTGCTCTAAGGGCTTGGGATATAGTTCTAGACAGGACATGAGTGATTGTTTTATAGCCAAATATAACTTGGGTACAATATTCTCAACCTGCCATTGCTGTTTTGCTGAAAGTATGATTAAGGTCAAGGCCATGCCAGGGCTAAAGACCAAGAATGGAGTAATGTCTGCAGAACGAAGGGCAATTAGCAAATTCCTTAATTACAGTTGGGTTCCTATTTCTCCAGTCAATTCTAATCGCTTGTTAGGATTTAACTCAGTGCTTTAGACCTGTAGTTTGTAATCATAGAGTCCAGAAAATCAGAAGCCAGTGATCATGGGATAAAGTAAGACCTGGCTTTCCCTTCTGTAAAAGGTTTATCACAAAACTTATTTCCTGAGATTATGGGATTCAAAGAATTCATATGTGAAAGTGTTGGCAAGCTCTCATTTAGTTATTTATTACATTAGTGATAATGAGTCCTTATTAGTCATTAATGCCTCCTAGTAAATGATTCTGTACTTAAATTGTATGCATCGTTGAACCCCACTGCCTTCCATTTCTCACCAAGGTATTGCTTTGTGCTGGCACCAGTAATGACAGCTTGGAGATTTTCTTAGGCACTGAGAGATTAATCTTGACAAGATGCAGAAGTCTCAATTTTTTTCCCTCTGTTCTTACTGGGCATTAGCCATCATCGCTGGGATGTGACATTTTCTTCTTATTCTGTTGGGAATTTTAATTTAAATATATGTTTAGAAAATATCTTATGGAAAAGATGTAGTAAGTAGGAAAAATGTTTTCTTTGAACAAATCTCACATTGGCATGAACCTCGATGTTTTCAATATATAGTGTCTCTATTCTAGGTTGCTACCAAATATTTCCATCTTCTGTTCCATGTCTCCTCCCTTTCCCTCAACCAAGATTTAATTGAAAGAGACCTAACTCTTCTGTAATCATTCTGTCCTAAAGCTATAGATAGGAACAAAATGTAGCTCCAGCCTCAATAAGCTCTCCATCTGAGAGAGATGACAAACTTGAAAATAAATAATCCTAATAACATGAGACAAATGCCATCAAATAAATATATACAGGGTGCAAAGGTGGCATTTCAACAGGAAGGAACAAATGCATTTGGCATTTTAACAGGAAGAAAATGCATTTTGGCATTATGCCTGTCTACCCAGAACTCATTCATCACCCAGAAAAACTGACTCTCCTTGCTGGTGTGTAATGTTGATTTAACAATGCTTTTAACTTCCGAGATTAAGAAATAATTTGGGTTTTTGTTAGCTCAGTCCCTTCCTTCTTTCATTCATTGTTCTTAACCTCGAGTTTATATCTTTGTAATGAAAACACATTAGGTTACCCCTCCCTCACATTGTCTACGATGACCTTTCTATGTGTTGTTTTTATTTTTCCATTATGAATCTTTCCTGGGCATAACTGTGTTCCTTTCCTGAACATCTAACTTTGCCCCCATCAAATTTTTGAAAATTTAAAAGCTTGACAATGTGCTTGTTGGCAAGGCTATGGGGGAAATGATAGATTTTTGGTGGGAATGAAAAATGGTACAACTTCTATAGAGGGGAATTTGGTAAATCCTAATAAAACTTTATGTGCACTCATCCTTTGACCCAGCAATATGACTTCTTTTGAGAATATATCCTAAAGATAGTCTTCCAAAGACATGAAAATACAAATACACAAGTTAAATTATAAATATAGACTTGTATTTGTAACATTACCATATTTTATAAATATGATACAAGGTACACTACTGGTAATCACAAATTATTGGAAACATCGAGGCCCAAGCATAGGAGATTGTACACAAGAATGAGCTGTACACAAGAATGAGCAAGATTCTATCAACCAACATGGTGGGATTGCTCGCAGATATTAAGAGAAAAAAGTGAAGTGAAAGAGAACATATGTAATAGACTACCTTTTGTTTTAGAAAGAAGGAAAATCAGAAAGGATGTATGCTAATCTTTGCAAAAGAAAACTAGGGCAGAAGAGAGATGGAAGGGGTCCTACTTCTCTGAGTACAACTCTTGGCTTAGCTGTGACCTTCAGAAGCATGTTAATGTTCTACATATTTAAAAGTAAAATTAATAAGGATGGGAAGGGGAGAAAAATCCCTAAAAGTAAAACCAAATGGAAACAAATCACCTAATTGTATTTCAAATCAATATCATGACCACACAGAAGAGAGAGAGAAAAAATGAAATGACTAATCCAAGTTATTTATGAATGTAGTATTTGATTATATACCCTCATTCTTAGGTTGGGGCATGGTGTGTGTGTATAGGAGGGAAGTGCACACAAATCCTGAAGTCTTTTTAGTAGGCTTTGTAGGGAAAAGCAATTCTGAAACAGGGATTGAGCAAATGAGTGGATGTATGTTTTTGGGAGCCAGAATTCTTATAGGGAATAAGGGGGAAGGCAAAAAGGATCCTGGGAGGTATCAGTGTGGACCACATGTCTTTAAACATGTGTTTATGCACGTTTGCATATATATTTGTACATATAATGCTCATTCACGCATTTATTACCAAGTTTTGTCTTTTGAAAGGACCAAGAAGCAGTAATATCTCAGTTACACTGAGCTCACCTAGTGCCCAGATCTTGGCTTCTCCACCATTCCCCTGAAAAGGAAACCGGACCTCTGGGAGAAACAGCTGATTCCAGGGCTAGGGCAGGCTGGGTGTGAGATGAACCGGAAACATTTTGCTGTGCTAGAAATCAGGAAAGTGTTCTCAAAGAGATGGGAGTAAGTCACAAGGACACAGGTGCCAGCTTGAATGGATTCCTACTGGTTAAATATGGGACAATTTGAACACTAAGATAATTAAGTACAATAATGAATCTTATACATTAAAACTGAGAAATCATGAGTCCATACAGATAAACAATGGGAGTATTAAGAATAAATATATAGGGCAGAATGCAAAGCCCTTGCTTACAATGAAACGTGGAATGCCATGTGCAAAGTGAATTGGGGGTAGGTACTGGAGTTGGAAAGTTATCATTTTGCAATCATGGTAAAGATTAGATCAAGCAAGAATCATCAAATGCATACTAAATGTAGGAGTAAATTTAGATGAGGGGCAGGATATTTGTATAGCCTTAAAGTAATCTCCCACAGACAATAGATGACTAATTCCAAGGGAAAAGATAGTAATTATACTGTGGAGAAATTTGACATTTTGATTGATTGATTAGAATTTGCATCAACAATGAAATCAGAGAGATGTCTTGAGCCTCTGGATATGATACCCTGAGAAGGACACAAGAGCACCTATTTAGGGTTCCAGCAAAGAGTGAATAACTGGAATCTTGAGGAAACATTAGATGAATTCCAAATGAGAAACACTCTATTGAAAATGGGGAGAGGGGAGCACTACACTTAAAAATGTCATTACCATGGGTGACCAAGAAAAGCTCTGGAAATGTTCCAGATTAAAGAAGAATAAAGAGATCTGACAGGTAAATGTAATTTCTGACTGAAGATTGAATTCTATAGTGGAGGGAGAATTGCTTTAAGGACATTATCAGGTCAGCTGACAAAATTGGGAGCTGGACAATATATTAAAATATTATTCCATGTTCAATTTACTGAAGGTGAAAGCCATATTAGAGTTAGGTAAGAAAATGTTTCTATTTGTAGGAATTGCCAATTGATGCATTTAGGGGTTAAGTGGTCAGATATATGTAACTTTCCCTAAAATGATGAAGAATGACCAAGGAAACATATACATTTCCCCCCCTCTCTCTATATATGGTATTATATATAAATAATGCATTAAAGGATTAAACAAATATATATGTACACACACACAGAGCGAGGTGGGGGGGAGAGAGAGTGAGAGAGAAAGACTGTCAGCTAATAAACAAATGGCTAAACTTAGCAATAGGTAGATCCAGGTAAAAGAAAAGCAGGCATTCTTTTACTATTTTTATTCTTGTAACTTTTCTCTAAATTCAGTTATTTCCAAGTAAAAGGTTAAAGAAGCCCAGCACTATATATCCTGCTCTGATGCAGGAAAATTTTTCTTTTCTTTTTTTTTTTAAATATTTATTTTTTAAAAATATTTTATTTTTATTTATTTATTTATACAAGCACTGGGTACAGTCAGAAGCGCGGGAGGGTGAGAGAATTCACCAGAGCCAGAGCGGGGAGCAGAGCAGGCAGAAGGACCGAAGTACACTGCTGAGGGGAGCAGAGGGTGGCAGGGGAGGTCTGCGCGCCATGTAGGACCCTCCTCTGGTGGCCGGGGAGCAGCCAGGGATCGAACCAGTGCTGCAGAGGCTGCGGGCAGCTTCGCGACCCAGTGCTCAACTGCTGCGCCACCGGGGAGGCCCAGGAAACTTTTTCTTAAGATCTGTTCATTGGTTCTGATTCCGGGCACCATGCTGTGGTCTGGCCACTTGTTAGAGTAGGTTACATCGATGATTAAGGACAAAACCATTTTTTTTTTTCGGGTCATGAAGCCCTTTCTCAGCAAATGACAGAAGGGCTCCTCCAACTGAAACACATGTGTTGGGGTGCATTAGTGCTGATGTCTCCTTTACCTCCGTCTGCCAGATGGGTGCCCTGAGTTTCTCCAGGAACAATGGAGTTTGACAACCACTGCTCTAAATTGAACTGGGCTTGGTCCTGTTGACCTTAGTAACCCCTGAGAGAGAAGGACTATTCTCGGACTGGGTGAAAACCTCAGGATTACTTCAGAGCGGTCAGCTTGTGCTTTTGGACACATCCTAATGCGCATGACCAGCTCCTTTCCTGCCTCTCCACCAGGTCATCCTGTCTGTGGCCTGAGGGTCACACCCAACAGCTATTCAGGGGCAGGTCCCTGTATGTCAAGCCCAGTGATTATTTCAAAGAATCTAGTTGTTTCTGAAGAATTGTGTGTAGGTAAATCTTGTGAAAATCAAATCACATTTTCTCATAGCTGCTTCAAGGTCACTTGGGGGTCATTTGCAAATATCCGCAGTGCCTTGCAGATGGGATTTGTATTTATCTAATCTTCTTTTTTTCTTTCTTTTTCTCTCAGGTGGTTAAGAGTTTTAAACACATATGATATAAAGGAACTTGGCGTTTAAAGAAATCTTTGCAAATTCTTTTGTAAAGTGACTTAAACAGCCCCCACATTAACTGCTCTAAAAATTGGAATCTTTGTATATTTGTACCTATTTTAAAACTCAAACACAGTCAACTGAAATTTAAGAGTTTGTTTTTTTTTTAGCAAATCATGGAACATTGTACATACAAATTAATTTTGTTTAAGATGTGGCCATCTTACTGACTTGCCTCAAATCCCTCAGGCTGCTACCTGCCCCATTGTTCTTGTCATAGGAAGACAGTGACTGCCTCAAAATTGAGGGCAGAGATGGCCCTTGGATTCCATCTCTGTTGATTGGCAGTGCTCTCCTGGAGTACGAGGTTGAAAGGGATTCTGGGATAGCATCTGCACTTGATGAAAATGAACGCTGTGATGTCTGCTTGGGGTGGAATGGGAGGTTACTCACATGCAGGCTATGCAGGTAATGTTCCTGGCCTAAAGGTAACTCTCTGGGGCTGTGCTCTTGGAAAGAACATGCCTCCCCACTGGCCATGAGCCCTGGTCTGCTTATGTACTTTCTCACTAAATGAAGAACTTTGGTTATGGAGCCTGATACTAGGTGTGGGAGGAACCAGAGACCCTTGATGATGTTTTCAGGTGTTTTCTTGCACATATATAGCAGCTGACACCACAAAAAAGTTCTAGTGGAAGGTATGTCAAAAGGCAGTGCAAAAAAATCTCTATACCTTGTTTGCATTCAATTAGTTGGCATGTTCACTTTGAAATTCTTGTCCTATACAATTCTTGTCCTATACAAACGCAGGGATTTTTTTTTTGTAATTCAAATTGCAAAAAAAGTTGGCTATGCCTTTTCCTCAGCTGTCGCTAAGGTGCTCGGTCCTTCCTAGGAAGCTAAGGCCACGTTGGGGTGAGCCCCTCACTTCATCCGGCGACTAGCACCGCGCCCGGCAGCGTCTGTCCAGCCCTCGCCCACACCATGGCTTCGGTCTCGGAGCTCGCGGGCATCTACTCGGCTCTCATCTTGCACGATGACGAGGTGACAGTCACGGAGGATAAGATCAATGCGCTCATTAAAGCAGCGGGTGTAAATGTTGAACCTTTCTGTCAGGGCTTGTTTGCAAAGGCCCTGGCCAATGTCAACACTGGAAGTCTCATCTGCCATGTAGGGGCTGGTGGGCCTGCCCCAGCTGCAAGGGCTGCCCCTGCAGGTGGTCCTGCTCCTTCCACTGCTGCTGCTCCAGCTGAGGAGAAGAAAGTAGAGGCAAAGAAAGAAGAATCTGAGGAGTCTGATGATGACATGGGCTTTGGTCTTTTTGACTAAAGGTCTTTTGTAACACGATCAATATAAATTTTAACTCTTAAAAAAAAAAAAAAAAAGTTGGCTATGGCAGGGTCCAAACTCTCCCGGAACCTTCCTCAACACTGAGGCCTGGGAAGCAGAACAGAACTTAGATTCAGTTCCTCTGTGGAGCTATGTGCCTGATCTTCACAGATGGGTGGGGAATTCTCCTTTAAACCCCACAGTGTTTGTACCTCTCTTGTTAGCTAAGCAGTGCTGTGCCTCCTTCCTGCTGAGATGCCCCTGAGCCAACACCACCCCCTCCCACCCCATGATAAGAACCTTTCAATAAACCTCTAATCAGTAAACATTTTTGAAGGCCAGTTATTATGTCTTTCTATTGTTTCCTCACAGTTGCTGGCAGTGTTGCAGAGCCTCTAATACCCCAGTATGTGTCTGCAAAGTGAATTGGTTCAAAAAGAGTTGGTTTTGGAACTATTTTTCAGGATAAGAATAAACAGCCTGCTGAGTGCTGTTAATCCAGGCAGTTGGGATGGAACTGCCTTCTCCAGACTGCTGAGCCTTTCCCCACTTCTTTCTGGTGCTCTGGGATTCCAGTTACGTTTGGAAATCTGCAAAGACAACTTCCTGTAGCTGACTAGTTGGAGGTGTCCTTAGTACTGGAAGGCAGGTATTAAAGGCAACACTCAGAAGGGCTCAATGCCAGTTTTATTCACAAACAGGCCTGAATAAAGAAGACTTTGTGTGAATGTTGTCATATTTCCCAGTAACAGGCTGGAGGGAGCCAGTGTGGCCCTCCCTTCCCTAAGGCAGAACATAGCTCCCCCTTTATGTACTCAGACCCTGTTTACACCCACACTTGTCTGGGGATGGTCTAGATTTGGGGCCAGACAAGTAAACATGAGCATGGAGGCGAACATGGCTACATTGAAAGAAGTTGTGGTGCAAGTGGGCCCCACGTGGGAGCGGTGGAAGGTGCAGGCAACAGAGAAAGGGAGGTTTGAGCCACACTATTGAGGGTGGAGAAGGGGGGAGGGTCCTCATTCTTATTTTAAAAATGATATTAAATGACTCATTCATGCTAACCCCTCCTGCATCCTTTTTCTTTTTCCTTTGCTAAGGAATTTGTGAAGCTATTGTAATCAAAAAGTTGAAAATAGAAGAAAAAATTCTACATTGACTTGGATAGATACTTTCTTTGATGAAAATAAATTGGAAACACTAAAATTTGAGTTACAGAGAATTTTTTTGTTGTTTGTTTTTTTTAAAAGATTTATTTATTTATTTATACAAGCACTGGGTACAGTCAGAAGCGTGGGAAGGTGAGAGAATTCACCAGAGCCAGAGGGGGAACAGAAAGGGTAGACTGACGAAATACACTGCTGAGGGGAGCAGCGGGCATGACAGGAGAGGTCTGTGCGCCATGTGGGATCGAACCTGTGCTGCAGAGGCTGTGGGCAGCTTCGCAGCCCAGCGTTCAACCGCTGCGCCACCAGAGAGGCCTGAGTTACAGAGAATTTTCATGTGATTCTTCCTTCTACCTATTGTCCCAATTTATTGTATTGAGGCAGGTTATCTTGACCGGACTACGATTTGAGACCAGTAAGTCCGCATTTAACCTTGACCTCAGATTCTTGGAAATTGCAACTTTAAGTAAAACAATGTGTAACAAAAGTGGGTCATCTTTTCATTCATTCAATGTTGGGTGGATTGCTTTTTTTGTCATCAACATTATAAGCTGTTGAACTTAATGATATAATTTGGGGACCGATGTGCCTTGAAGAGTTGAAGAGAATAATTTTCTTGTTTCTGGGAGATGTAAAAAAAAAAAAAAACAACAAAACAAACCTAGGTATTTAATAATTTTGAATCCAGATAACTTAAGGATAATAATCAACTGGACCCTGAATTCAGAAATCATGTACCGAACTTTACATGTTTCAACCCTGTCTGCCCCCCCAAACTCACATCCACCCTCCTTCCCCCTCACTCATCGGGTTCCAGGCCTTAAACAGACTATGCACTTCCCCACTTCAGGGGCACCTGGAGGGCTGGTCCCTGTCCAGGAAGGCTGTTCCCTTCTGACCCCTGCAGGCACCAGGCTGGCTTCTCCAGCTGAAATGTCATCTGACCCAGGCCTTCCTGGCTCACTCCCCTGGAGGGTGAGCAGGACTAAGAATCTCCTTTTTTGTTTCCCTCAGAACAGGCACCAAAATTTATAACTCACACACGTTAGCTTCTAGTGTTTGGTTTTCTTGGAATGTAACCTCTTTGAAGGCTGGGACTCAACTTCACCAGCGCGGTCTGCCCTGGATACTGTTGAAGACACGCCCTTGTGCAGGGTGGAGCGTGTGCATGGCGGAGCTGGCAGGAACAGAGCACAGGGGCATTTGCAGCCGGAGGCGCCGGGGAGCCAGGCTGGCACCTGGGGGTTTCTGTCAACAGTCTTCCCGCGCCCGCCGTCAGCCAGGCTGGGTGGAAAACCCAAGAAGCAAGACCAAGCTCCTTTGACTCTGGTGCTCTCCACGTTTTAGTGGCGAGGTCATGCCAGTCCGTGAGGCACAGGCTTCACGCTGTGTCTTTTCTGGCAAAATATGGGAATGCGTGTCCTCATTACTTTTAATGCTCAGAGTACAGCTTGGAGTATTTCCCGGGAAAGGCGGCCTTTTATAGCAGACACTCAGCAAACCGTGAAGGTGCCTTCTCCGCGAGGTGTGGTGCCGGAGCAGAGGCACAGGGATAGAGGGGACGGCTGTCGGCATGGGGACCGGGAGGTAAACAGTTCTGATACCGGGTGACAAGCTGCTCCCCAGGAAGCCACATGCTGTGTGGGGAAGACAGGGCCTGTGGGATGAGCCGGGAGGGATTTCCAGGAGGCTAAGTCTTCGTTTGCTGCTGTCAGGCTACTTCCTTAAAAGAGGATTTGGTGACCTCTACTGGGGATGCGCCCTCCAGCCTGGCCTGAGCGAGTTGGTGCAGGAGAGGGGAGATTTGCACAGAGCCAGGGAGGCTCTTGAAAGTGAAATATTGATTCTGAGAGAGGAAGCTTGAAGGAGATTTGATTAAAGGTGAAGGGATTTGGATGACCAGTAGCTGGAAACAACTTAATGACCAGGCCAGAGAGTGGAGCAGGCGGGTGGGATAGGGATGGGGACAGGCGAGGAGGGGGCAGCTTCCTGGGGTGGTCAGGGGAGGCTGGGCATAGCTGGTCAGTGGCTGGGGTTTGGATGGAGCACGTCCAGGGTTCAGAGTGTTCTCAGGAGCCAGGCACGCATGTGCAAAGCCATCTAGCCCCTCACTTACAGTCAGCACTGGAGTAGCTAAACAGGGGGGTCGATGAATTAATTTAAGACATCCCCAGAACATGATGGGGCCATTAAATGTGACGGCATAGTGTGTGTTTTTTTTTTTTTAAGATTTATTTATTTATTTATTTATGCAAGCACTGGGAATAGTCAGAAGCGCGGGAGGGTGAGAGAATTCACCAGAGCCAGAGCGGGGAGCAGAGCAGGCAGAAGGACCGAAGTACACTGCTGAGGGGAGCAGCGGGTGGCAGGAGAGGTCTGCGCGCCATGTGGGACCCCCCTCTGGTGGCCGGGGAGCAGCCTGGGATCGAACTGGCGCTGCAGAGACTGCGGGCAGCTTTGCAACCTAGTGCTCAACCGCTGCGCCACCGGGGAGGCCCGGCATAGTGTTATTTATCTTGAGCTGGAAAGACATTTGAGAGATATTGATGGGTAGGAAATCAGATTAAGAAATAATACTGAAAATGCACAAAGGTTTAGAAGTTAACACAAAGTGCTCACAGTGGGGAGAGGATTAAGAACCCCACTCCCCCATCTTTATCTTTTATGTGTTGCATTAAAATGGCAACTAGAAAATCAGTCAAATTGTTTCTATTTTGGAAGGAAAAATCCAGAGTTTTTAAAGAGAAGGTCAGGGCTAGAACCCCAGTCAGGTGAGTAGCTTAGGCAAAGGCATGTCGCCCGTTCGCGACTTTCCAAGGACGCTTCTGAGAAGTGGAGTTTTAGGTCTTGTGATTTTGACTCTATGTGGGGAGATAAACTCTTCTTGGGGTTTGTGCCTCAACGCTGAGCCAAGGGTGGGATGGCTCCTCCTTTTGTGGCTCTACAATAGGCCTGGCAAAGGAGGCACCCTCCTGGGTCCTCTGAGCTGGTAACTCTCTATCTGGGCTGCAGTTCCTCCCTATGGGAGCTTGAAATAACCCCTGTGCCCAGGTGCGAACTGTCAGACCAATAAATGCCACGTGTCTGGGGGGAAGCTGGGGTAGAGGGCCAAGGTGATGCTGTTCTGCCTTCTAGGTTTGGCACCAACTGATTAGTGGATAATAAATAAAAAATAGGCAGCATCATAAATTTGTAAGTATTCTTAAGTCCTGCCAGGCCTGAGTGTTGATATTTGAAAGAGAGTTTCCCTCATTCATATGCTTCCACTTCCAGGGATGTCTCTAAGCACAGAGCATACAAAGGATCTGGAAGGCCTGGGCTTGATTTATTTCACCTGGTGTTGCCAGTCATCTCCAGTCACAGAAATCTCTTGCCGTGGGTGACCTTTTATCTTGGGTTACAGCCTCTGGCACGAGAAGCCTGGATCTTTCTTGCATGCCATAGTTTAGCCTCCCTGTGGAGACACTTGGTGATGTCCCTAGGTCACAGTTAAGGCCTAGGCACACCTCTGGGCAAACACCTGTGTAGGTGAAGGGGAGGCACCCCCAATCTAGAACTTGGGGGTAAGCCTAGTGCGTGACATGGGACAGTGGGGAGGGGACCCCCCGGGCTACAGAGTCTGGTGTATGTAGAGCAAAAGGAGGTCCAAAGCACAAACTGGGTAGGGCCCCAAGAAGGACTAAAATCCAAACTTTCTGTCTCTCAGTCAGAACCCCCCCCAAATCTCCCCATTCTCCCCCTCTCCCCCAGTCAAAGACATTACCTCAGGCATTTTACGATCTTTGAATAAAGGAGCATTGCCATGATTAATGGGAAGCTCTGACCTCCTTATCCCATTTTCTGTTCCTATCTCCATCAGCTAAGAAGACACCCAGAGCTCTAAATATCATTTGGTCGTAAGGAATGTTTAGAATTGAAGAGCGGGTTTGACACAATTAAAAGCTTCCAGAAGGCTGTTATGGCGCCAATTATTTACTTAGCGATAGCAAGCTATTTAAATTTCATTATGGAGTAGAAACTAGGGAGATAAGAACAAAATATGGTCAGGCTGACTGTGACCTCAAAACTCCTGCTCCTTTGGTTCATAAAAGATAACAGAAGCAGAACATTCTGGTTCAAGGATCATTTTGCTAAAATGTGCATTCTCTTAAATGGAATTGTTTCTTAATCTCTTTGTGGGCTGCTAATGGGGCATTTATCTGGACATTCCAAGGCAAAGTAAATCTGGCACAAATAGAATTGCTGATTTGGGGAAGGGTCTCCCCCAATTTTGCAGGTGATTGGATGATGACTCAGTCACTCCCCACCTTGAATGAAATGGGATTTACAGTTGTAAAGTCAAAAACATGCCCCATCTCCAAAGCAAAGAAGCAATGTTCAAAGAAGTGCAAGAAAGCAAGAAAGCAGTGGTCTCTCCTTCCTTACACACACACACACACACACACACACACACACACACTTCTAATAGAGGAATATGTTACATACAGCAAAACTTATCCTTCTTAGTGTTTAATTTTTTGGAGTACAGTTGTAAAACTACCACTAAAATCAACATGTACAACAATTTCCATCACTCCAAAGAGTTCCCCAGTGTCCTTTTATTGTCAATTTCTTCCTTCTACCCAGTTCCTGGCAACTACTGATGGGCTTTTGTCTCCCTAGTGTCGCCTTTTACAGAAAATCCTCTGAGTTGGGCGTCTCTCACTCAGCATCATACATTTGAGGTCCACCCCCATTGATGCATTGTTCTTGCTGAGTAGTATTTCCTGGCATGGGGGACTGTAGTCTGTTCACCCATTCAGTTAGAGGAGGTTGGAGTTGTTTCCAGTTCTTGCCAATTATGAATAAAACTGTCATTAGCACTCGTATGTAGGTTTTTGTGTGGATATGTTTTCATTTCTTTTGGATAAACACCTACAAGTCATATTGTTGGGTCACATAGTAAATTTAGGTACAACTTTCTAAGAACTTTATGTTTAATGTGATTGAAATTTATACATAACTTAAACTTTGTATCTTTAACCTTATAAATAAGCTGTTTTATATTTTAATTTGTTTTTGATTTAAACCATTAAATAAAATAAACTGTTTTTTGACTTTATAAAAGGATGTCATGCTGAAGCAATCTTCTGGGGATTATTCCCCAACTTTGTTCCCATTAAGATTTATCCCTATGGTGACATCTAGCTAGGAATGAAACATTCTGGTAGGTTAATACACCACGGTATATTCATCCCTTCTCTTCTGATGGGCATTTGGTTATTTCTAGATATTTTAAAATTGTTTTGTAGCACTACTGACAGGATTGTGTATGTCTCCTGTTGTATTATCTATTGTTGTGTAACAATATTATAAAAACTGTAGTGAATTAAATAACAGATTCACTATCTCAGTTTCTGTGGGAGTCTAGGCATGGCTGAGCTGAGCCTTCCCCTTCAAGTCCTTTTAACACTGCAGTCAAGGAGTGGCCCAGGACTGTGGGCTAATCTGAGGCTCAACTGGGGAGGGAGTCACTTTCAAACTCATTCGGTTGCTGGACTGAGGGCTTCCATTTTCTGCTAGCTATCAGCCAGAGCTCACTCTCAACTCCTTTACACGTGGGCTTCTCCAATAGGGTGAGTTTCTTCACCAAAATTAGCAAGAGAGATATCTGCTAGCTTGACAAATGTTCTAATTTTATGTAACATAATCACAGAAGTGACATCCTGTCACCTTTGCCATATTCTATTGGTTAGAAGCAAGTCTTGTCTCTACTCAAGAGGAGGAGGTTGCTGGGGGTGTGAATACCAGGAGGGAGGGATAGATTTGTCTGCCTCACTTGGTACACATGTGTACAATTTTCTCTTAGGTTTATACATAGATGTGGAATTGCAAGGTCTTAGGGAACACTTTCTATTCTGAATAATGCTCTTTATTTAAAGCCTTTTTTTTGGGGGGGGTAAATATAGTTAAGTCAGCATTCTCTTGGTTAATATTTGCCTAGTATGTTTTTTTTTATAAATGGTTTAATTCCTGTTTTTTTTTTTTTTTAAAGACTTATTTATTTTTATACAAGAGCTGGGGTAGGTCAGAGGTGCAGGAGGGTGAGAGGATTCACCAGAGACAAAGCGGGGAGCAGAACAGGAGGATAACTGAAATACACTGCTGAGGGGAGCAGTGGGCATGACAGGAAAGTTCTGCCGAGCCATGTGGGATTCTCACTGGCTGGCCGGGATTGAACCCGTGCTGCAGAGGCTGCTGAGAGCTTCACAGCGCTGTGCTCAACCCGCTGCGCCACCTGGGAGGCCCTGCCTACTGGGTCTTTTTCTATTCTGTTGCTTTCAACCTTTGCATATCCTTGTTTCTGAAGCATGTCCCTTGTAAAGAATACATATCAGAATTAAAAAAAAAAAAATCCAATGTCAGTTCTTGTCTTTTAAGTGGTGAGCTCAATCCATTTACCTTTGCTATAAGAAGTGACACATGTAGACCTATTTTTATCATTGTAATTTTTCTGCTGGTGCCACTTTTCCAATGCCTTCCTTTAATCTTTCTTACTTTTATTTTAAATAATATATCTGTATCTCTGTAATTTTTTGCCTAAGGTAAAAATTTAGTATTTCCTGCTCTCTCATTCATCTATCCCTATCATGTTGATACAGCATAGGCTTTTAATTCTGATTGATGTAGATATAATTTTTCCTTTTCTTAGTCTTTAGCTTTCCCTTTCTTTTTAAAAAATATTTATTTATTTATGCATACAAGAACTTGGATGTAAGCCAGAGGTGGGAGGGGTGGTGAGAGGATTCATCAGAGAGAGTGGGGAGCAGAACAGGTGGATCTACTGAGAAATACACTGCTGAGGGGAGCAGCAGGTAAGGCAGGAGAGGACTGCTGCGCCATGTGGGTAGCTCCCTGGCCCGCAGGGGTTGGAACTTGTGGCTGAGGATAGCTTGTTTTTAACTCCTGCACCACCGGGGAGGCCCCATTTTCCCCTTTTTTAAGCAATGAGAAAGTTTGTCAGGTGTTTGATTATCCTTGTTCCACAAATAGCTTGTCGAGTTTCCTGGATTTTTCTTTTCCATAATACTTCAACTGAAAGTACTTGCAGTGCATATCTTTCTGCAGCATAACTTCTTGTATGCTTGAGAATAATTTTATTTGTTCCTAATATTTGAATTTTTTTGCATCTAATATTGCTGATGTCAAACCGACTCTTGTTCTTTCATCTGTGATCTGTCCTTTCCGTGAATGCTTTTAGAACTCAAGTATTTTTTTCTTAACTTTTATTATAATATACCTAGGGGTGTGCTTTTCTGATTACATATGTATTTATTAGATAACAAATTATGTATACATTTTATTATTTACAAATTATTATGTATAGTTTATTATATATTTTATGTTACATATATTATGTATACATACAATATGTAATCAGAAAAGCATACACATAGATGTACCGATACATGTGTGTGCATGTGCAGAAAAATGAATTTTCATTATGTCCTCAAATATTTCTTCCTTTCCATTTTTATCTCTTTTTCATTGAGCTCCTTTGAGCTAATATTATTAATTTTGTTTTTAAATCTTTTTTAAAAAATATATTTTTTAATTTTTTATATATTTTTATATCATTCTTCATTTTTTTTACAATGTATGCTTTCTCATCTCAGTTATAGTCCTTGTGAAATTCCCACCACCAATTCACCTGTGCACCATCACCATACCCCTTGTGCTCTTCCCACCCCTCTTTTGATCCTACTCTCTCCTTTCCCTCTACAGAATGTCTCTGGTTTATAGCTGCCTGGTGATTTTGATTTTGACTTTGACTTTATTATAATTACTTTTTCCCCCTGATTCCTTATTTGGACCCCCTACATTCCCCCTATAATTGAAACCATGCAGTATTTTTCTTGTTCTCTCTGGCTTATTTCACTGAGCATAATCCCTACCAGCTCCATCCATGTTGCTGTGAATGGCATGAGTTTATTTTTTTCATTGCTATATTATATTCCATGGTGTATATGTACCACATCTTCTTGATCCAGTCATCTATTTTCGGGCATTTAGGTTGTTTCCATAGCTTACCCATTGTAAATAGTGCTGCAATAAACACAGGGGTGCAGGTATCCTTTTGAATTAATGTTTTTGTGTCCTTTGGGTAGATCCCTAGGTGTGGAATTGCTGGATCATATGGAAGCTCCATGTTTAGCAGTTTGAGGAACCTCCACGCGGCTCTCCATAGTGGTTGGACCAGTTTGCACTCCCACCAGCAGTGCAGGAGAGTTCCTTTTTCTCCACATCCTTGCCAACATTTGTAGTTGCTAGTTTTTTTGATATGTGCCATTCTCAGTGGTGTGAAGTTGTGGTTTTGATTTGCCTTTTCCTGATTACAAGTGATGTTGAACATTTTTTCATATGCCTGCTGACCATTTGCATTTCCTCTTTGGAGAAGTGTCTTTTTAGCTTTTCTGCCCATTTTTTGACTGGGCTGTTTATTTTATTTTTGTTGAGTTTTGTCAGCTCTTTCTAGATCTTTGTGATCAGTGCTTATCATTAGCATTGTGTGCAAAGATTTCTCCCAATCAGTGGGGTGTCTCTTTGTTTTGGTTAATGTCTTTTTTGCTGTTTAGAAGCTCTTTAATTTGATGTAGTCCCATCTGTTTATCCTTTCCTTCACTATCTTTGCTTTGGGTGATGTGTCTTTAAAGATGTTAATATTACTAATTTTGTGTCTATCTTCTTTATATCTTAGTTTTTCGTTTATATTGTCATTTCTTGAAACTTTTCTTCTTCTTTCTGGGACATTTCTTCACTCTGGTCTCCTAGTGTGTTCTTGAACAGTGTCAACTCTGCTTTTTATTTCTATCATATTTTTATTACCAACATTCTGTTTGGTTCTCGTTGTTTGTTTCTTCTTATTAGCCCTTTTCCATATCTTTTAATATATTTACCAGTTTGATTAAAAATACTTGGTCCAGATGTTTTACTATCTCAGCTTCTGTTGGTATCTGTAATCCAGGTTCTTTTCACTTTGAAATGCCTGTGTTCTTCAAATATCTTGTTATTTGATTTGTGTTCTCATTTCCCGCCCCCAGGACACCAACTACTCAGCCTGGCAGGGCTTATGGGGAATGGCAGACCCCAGTGAACTCAAGGGTTAGGGATAGATGAGTTCCAGGGGCTGGAGCTGTGACCCCAGAAAATTATCTTCATGTTGCTTCTTAGCCCCACCCCCTCCTCAAATAGGTCTCATCCTCTGACCCTAGAGAGAAGGACTCACAAGAGACTCAGAATCCTGAGGTTCTCAATTTTGGGTGCACACCCAAATCACTTGGAAAGTTTTTAAAATCCCGATGCCCAGGCCACACTCTAGACCAACTTAGTTGGAATCTCTGGAGGTGGAATACAAGCAGCAGTGCTGTTGAAGCCCTCCAGGTGATTTCAATATGCAACCAAGCTCAGGATTAGATTGTAATTCTCCAGCCCTGGGAACTTGGAGACAGGATCTAGAAATAAATTCCAGAGGTCAGTTGGTCTGCCTTGAGTTTTCTTTCACTGAGGATGTCTGGAGCAGGTCTCTATGTTTTGATGGGAGGGTGGCAGGCTCTGTCTGCCACAAGGTGATAGGAGGGAAGGGCTGGGGAAGCAAGGGCAGAATTCCACCAATTTTTTCTCTTTTATCTTCCCATGGCCTGGCTGGGCTGTGTCTGCTTCACACCACCACACAAACACCAGTCCAAACGGCCCTGGAAACTCAGGAGCCTCTCCCAGTGGCCTCTTTGTGACTCTTCTTGTGAGGGCTCCTGGGGTTGGGGAGGTGGGAGTGGGAGACAACAGTCCTGCTAGTTTAGTGCTTTGGCCTGAAATAGAGCTACTCAGGATGTGATCCATGGCCCTCATCTGGGAAACTGGAAGGAAATGCAGATTCCTAGGCCCACCCTGGACCCCGAGTTTCACAATCTGTATTTGAACAGGGTCCCCAGGTAATTTACCTGCATATGAAAGTTTAGAAACACTGCTTTACACAGCATAGAGCTGAACAAATATATTTAAATTGAATCGAACCCCTGTTTGACCCAGAACCTTAGAGTTTGCTTGGTCATGTTGCGCCTGCAAAATGTTGATTTTGGTTCTTTGATTTGAGCTTGGTCTGCTCTAGGCCAGAATTCAACAATGCTGGATTTACCTACTATGTAGATGGATTTTTTCAAACAGAATTCTTTAAGAAAAACCACGCTCTCGTAGCTCCATCTACCTCCAGGTTGTAGCACTCATCGCTGCTGTAATTTTCTATTTATTGGTGTGAAGAGTTGATTGATGTCTGGCTCCTGCCTGCTATCGTAAGATCCAGAAGGATGAGGAAGGTGTCTGGCTTTATTAACCTATGTCTCCCTAATGTCCAGCACAGTGTGTGGCCTATAGCAGGTACTTAACAAATATTAATCAAATGAGAGAAACGATCGAGCCCTTGTGGAAAGTTACTTAATTGATAGCTATCTATTGAATTACAATATCGATTAAAGCACTGTAAAGTGCTCTTCTGTTAAGAAATACACATAATTTTTGAAAGATGTTTCTTCCATTACTATTTCTTGTCACTGATATTAAATCCAACTACTGAAATTTTAGACCCTTATGTTCACTAAAAAATAATCAAATAAAAATGTGCATGCTTATTGGTATTTATTTTTTATTTATTTATGCATACAAGAACTGGGGTGTAGGCCAGAGAGAGGTGCAGGGGTTGAGAGGATTCACCAGAGACAGAGCGGGGAGCAGAACAGGCAGACTGACTGAAATACACTGCTGCGGGGAGAAGTGGGAGAGTCAGGAGAGGTCTGCCGCACCATGTGGGTTTCTCCCTGGCCGACTGCAGATCGAATTCATGCTGCAGAGGCTGCAGCCTGCCCCATAGTGCAGTGCCTAACCCCTTGCGCCACTAGGGAAGCCCCTTATTGGCATTTAAATTTAACGTTTAGTAGTTGGTAATTTTTTTTTTTTAAATTTTTTTTTAAAGATTTGTTTCTACAAGCACTGGGTACAGTCAGAAGCACGGGAAGGTGAGAGAATTCACCAGAGCCAGAGCCAGAGCGGGGAACAGAACAGGTAGACTGACGAAATACACTGCTGAGGGGAGCAGCGGGCACGGCAGGAGAGGTCTGTGCGCCATGTGGGACCCGAACCCGGCAGCCAGGGATCGAACCAGTGCTGCAGAGGCTGTGGGCAACTTCGCAGCCCAGCGCTCAACCGCTGTGCCACCAGGGAGGTCCAGTAGTTGGTAATTTCTTAACTCTATGTCTACTTTCTTTTCACAAAACAAAACAAAAAACATCACCTTCAAGGAATTCCCCATCTTTTTGGTATTCTTAGGAAAAAGTAAATACATTTATTATATGATATAAAATGTCGAGGCACAGGGTCCTGGCATGTGCTGGGAAAGAACCTGTTTGAACTATTCCTACTACTAATCCCCTCCTCCATCCCCACCCCAGTTTGCGCCCAGGACAGTGGCCCAGCCAATAGCTATTGTCTCTTCTTTCCTTCTGTGTCCTCTCTGCCAGATTTCCAGGAGGTGCTGACCGTGAAATAGTCTGGCCTCTCATCAGACCGGGAGAAGTGGGAGGGAAATGCTTACTGGCTTATGGAAAGCATCTGACGAAAATCCATTTTTTATTATGTAAAGCGGATAACATGCATTTAAATAAACGCTTTATTTAATTTGAATATTAGATTATATTGGTAAAGATAGAGCCTGGTTTCCATTAGATAGGGTACTGATGTCTTTTATTGTTATGTTTCCCCAAAGATCTATGATTCCCCCCAAATATAGTCCAGCTGATAGAAGTCTGAGTGGGGCTCCAATTCCGCTTTCCCCTGTGTGTCCCCTCTGCTCTTCCTGCCCGCAACAGGCCCCACTACACATACATAATCATGACATGAGTGGCTGCATTAGACAATTAAAAAAAATTAGGATTTTAAAAAGATGTTGGCCAGCTGTTCTCTGGAAAACTTGAAATGAACTATTTTGCTTTATACTTGGCTAAGCTAAAGACCAAAGTGATGCCTCTGATCAGGGCGAGTCTGACTAATCACTGCATGTTATTAGCGCCGGTAGCATGCACTTGCCTTTGCTCGTCAAAGGTGATGAAAGGTTTTTAGAGGGTCAAAACCCAGCAACAGCTCAAGAGAGGCATGGAAATGGTTTTGTTTTGAGCGTTGCTGAGTTTTAAAGCAAAGGAACTTAAGTTTTTCATAAAACACTGAATTGTGCAATGTAGAGCCTATTTGGAAGTACTTAATTTTTAATTCCTAAAATGTGCATTTAGCTAACATGGAAGCCTCGGTGAGACATTTGGGGCTGTGTTTTCCCTTATTCTAATTAGCTCCTTCATTTTAAAACTGATTGTACATATTTAATGTGATTATGGAAATGTCGAAAAAGAAGGAAGATAAAGCAAACGATTATTTTTTTTTTATAAAGACATGTCAAAGACAGTCACCGACTTAATTTTTTTATTTTTATTTTTTAAAGATTTATTTATTTATTTATACAAGCACCGGGTACAGTCAGAAGCGCGGGAGAGTGAGAGAATTTACCAGAGCCAGAGCAGGGAACAGAACAGGCAGACTGACTGAAACACACTGCTGAGGGGAGCAGCGGGCGAGACAGGAGAGGTCTACTGCGCTATGTGGGTAGCTCCCTGGCCGGGGATCAAACTGGTGCTGCAGAGGCTGCGGGCAGCTTCGCAGCCCAGTGTTCAACCGCTGTGCCACCAGGAGAGGCCCAATTGAGTATTTTTTTCTAGAGAATAATTGTTAAACACAACAAAAGCCTCACGGAATCACATTTCTAAACATCACTAAAGCATTCATGAACCAAACAATGACCTTTTTGCTGCAGAGTTCGCAAAAAATACTAGTGTGGAAAAACAGCCATTTGTCCCAGGGAAGACATGGTCATACTCTTTTTTTTATATATATATTATTATTTTTTAATTTTTTTTACATCATTGTTCATTTTTAAACAAAATTTGTTTTCCCCCACCCCCTCAGGTGTAGTCCCTCTAGAGTTTCCTTCACCAATGCACCTGTGCACCATCAGACATGGCCATACTCTTTTTCTCTGCTCATTTTTTTTTTTTTCTTGGCGGAGCTGGGAAAAATAGCCAATTTAAAAAACCTCATCTCCCCAGCAGAGGTCACTCTTTCTCCTTTATCGTTCCTATTCCCAATAAATGGCTTCTTAGCTGTGATTCCTTAGTGCAAGAAAATGCAGGGTTTTCAGCTGGAAGCAAGGCCAGAGGGTTGCTGGAAATATATGCACCATTCACATGGGCTGCATCTTCTTACGTGTGCGCTGTGAACCATATCTACCTGGACTTGTCAATGGACAACTTGCCCACACACACTGAGAGCCATTAGGTTATGTGTAATAATCCTAGTCTTTTGTCAATCCATTTCATTGAGTATTCTTCAGTGCTTACTGGTGCCAGCTCAAATTCTGCCCAGTTCTCTGAGTCCTGGGCTGAGGAGTAGGTTGTCACAGCCACCTGGAGGTGACCGGCACCAGCCCTCAGAGAGGATTCCCTGGTGGATTTCTGCAGGGGGAAGAGGAAGAAGAGACAGCACGAGGGTGTGTTGAACACTGACCAAGCTTGAAACCCAGTGCCGGGTCATGGGGGGTGGGGTAAGCCTGAGAGGTGTACAACCAGGTCCTGCTCCTGCTTATGGTTTTATTTTAGAAGCAGAGGCATGTTTGTAGTTCATTTGATGACTAACATTGGACTACAGAACGAAGTCCTAAGTGGATCATCCATGAATGTCCGGAGTCTTATCAGTCCATAAACATCATCTATAGAAGGTCGGTGAGGGGGTGGGGTGGTGATGGAATTGTACCGGTCCTGTTGCATTGGGCCAGGATTGGGGTGAGGAGAATTGGGGGTGATCCTCAGCTATGTCTGACCAAATCCAAACAAGAATTTCAGGGATTCCTTTTCCCTTCCTTCCTTTATGGGGGAACTAATAGGCATTTCTTATGGTCCCTGGGAAAATTGGGTTTATGGGTTTCACAATGTTTGGTGAAGATCTTTTCTAAATGAAATTCCTTTCTTTTCTTTTTCCTGTAAATCACAGTGCATTTTGACATTTTAGAAGTTTAAAAAGGTGTTGGGTTTTGGGGTGTCTCTGTGGCTACTGCTGTTCCTTAGGGTTTCAGGTAGCATCCTAAATACCAGACATATACTTTTCCCTTTTGGGAAGTAGGGTATCTGGGTGACAATGACAGTAGACTTGTCAGTGGTTGTGAGGTGAGGTACCCCACACTGGAGAGGGAAATCTGCCCGTGTCCTTGACATCACCCTTGACCTCATCCTCCTTTTCCCGGTCCCTGGACCTTCCCAGCTAGGTCTGTGCCAGGAAACTTGCTACCTGCCCACCCAATATGCCTTGCGTACCAACTGTTTGCCAGGGACTATGGAAAATGAGGCAGGTTGATATTAAAATGAGGCAAATTGATATTAAAGCATTGGTTGCTTGAAACCAGCTCTGGTGGGAATATTTACAACACAGAAATTGGCAAATGTGACAAGCCTGCAGCTGAGCAGATGCCACAGTTTATATGCCCCTTTTAGAACCAGCTGAAACCCACCTACATCACTTTAGTTTAACACCCTATGGATTTATTTTTTTTTAATGCAGATATTAGGACAAAGCGAAAAATGGCCTTGCTTCCTTCTCCCTTGAAAGCTTGTAAAAGAATAAAAATTCTTATCCTGTGCATATTTCTGTTCTTTATTTTAACCAGTTTGTTCAAAAGACAGGCAAGTGGTCCCCTCTTTCAGACTTCAGCTCCTCTGGCTTCCTGACTGTCCCCCCGCAGTCCTTACCCCACGGCATCAGACCTCTTCACAGGTCCTTTTTGGCCTAAGAAGCCATTTGTAGTACATGGCTCCCATGGGCTGCTGCCCCTCAGGCTTGTTTGTGAGGGGCGATGGCTGTTTCCAATTTCTTCACAGCTCCATCCTCTTATTTCTCAGCAGGCCAAATCTGGACTCACAGGCATTGTCCCTGGAGAGAGAGGAAAGATGTTCGTCCTCACCCAGGAAATGAGCACTCCCCTCCCTGCTCTGAGGAAGGCCCAGTGCGGTGGGTCTGGAGACTGCTTGTTAGAAAAAGGAAGTGGAGTCTAGAAATCAGGGGCTGGAGGTATTGTGAGGAGGCTGCCCCACTCCCTGTGGCATTTTTACTGCCATAAACCAGTGCCTGGAAAAGTAGTTAATCCCCATTTGTTGACTGACCCAGTTTTTCTCCCTCCCTTAGGCAGGCACGTACTAGTCTGCTTGGGCTGCCCTATCAAGGGACCACGGATTGGGTGGCTTAAGTATTTTCTCACAATTCTGGAGGCTAGACCTCCAAGAGCAAGGGGCTGGAAAATCCGGTTTTTGGGGCTATCTCTCTTCCTGCCTTGTAAATGGCTGCCGTCTCGCTGTGTCCTCACATGGCCTCTTTTCTGTGTGCACAAAACCTCTGGTGTTTCTTCCTCTCCTTAAAAGGATCCCAGTCCTAGACCACCCTTACAACTCATTTTAATCACTTCCTCATAGATCCTGTCTCCAAATACAGCCATGTTGGGGGGTGGGGGTGAGGGTTTCCCACATGAACTAAGGGGAGGGCATGATTCAGTCCTTACCAAATGGGAACTGATTCTGTTTAAAAAACACTTGGAAAAGAAATGTTCTCACAAACATTAAAGGATCTACTCTAATTTCTCTTCTTCAGATTCAACAACTCTCTCTTCAGGAACGGCTTCCCTGTGGCCTAGAGCCTGCTGGATGCAGGGTGAAGCCATTTTGTCTTTTCTGGCCTCCATGGGGGAGGGCCAAGAATGAATCCGAATTCTGTATATCTGTGGTTTTCATCTGTGTAGCTACACTTATCCCTCAGAATTTCTCCACTCAAAATTCAGTTTTATTCATTCAAATTTAAATAATAAACATGTGCAGGAATTTAAGGAGAGGCACACATAGCCAAGTCAAATACACAGTGATGGGGCTTTACAACTCTCAGAAGTGAGAACTTTTATTCCTTAAAAACCCTAATAACACAGCGGGTTTGAAAATCACCATGACATTATCCCTTATCCTTCTCTTTCTCTCCAAATAATTCCTTCTCCAATTCCTGTTTCTCTCACTAAGTTGTTGAGGACATTAACTAAATCGAGGTGGACAGCAGAGCGCATGCCTATCTACTCCTCATTTCTATTTAGCTTTTCTTTCATAAATTTGGGTTTCATGTCTCTCTTTTTGTGGGAGAACTTCTGGTGTTTCTCAGATTTTTTGGAGGGGGTGGGGCGCTGGAGAATGGCAACAGCAGCTGGTGTTAGTGTTGAGAAAGTGGTACTGAGAAAAAAGTCTGTGTCTGGGTACATGTTACTCTCTGTGCATGTTTGCATTTACAGGAAACTTCTGGAAACAAGATGCCTGAGTGCAGAGAAGCTGAGAGCTGAGGATGAAGATTTAAGGTGGGTGTGTGAGGGAGTATTTTGTGGGCTGTTGGGGACTTTCTTCAAATCACATCACACAATAGAGACAAGCCTCTGCCTCTCCCCTTCAGGAAAGAGTGATCTGGAGTTGGGACCTAGGAGTGACACTCACCATGGAGAAGTGTGGGAGGTGTGATTCCATTTGTCTCACACACACACATACACACACACACACACACACACACACTCCCTAGTCTCCAAGTGGGTTGTAGCTGGATTTGGGGTTAGTCTATGTGTGGCCCCAGGTGCACAGACTTGAAAGAAGCTGGACCTGGGCCATGTTGCGGGTGGGACTGGCAGGTAGCAAACACAGGGTGGGGCCTCCCTTCCCTCAGTGGAATCCTGATTCTCAGGACTTCAGATCTGAGAGGCACCTTGGAAACCCAGGGAATATAAGCCTTTCGTTTCACAGATGAAGTCACTGAGGACCCAGAGGACTCCACCCTCTTTCTGGGCTTGTCAGAGGCACTTAAGAAATACATGTTGACTTGACATGACCTGCTGTGAAATAGGCGTGACAAAACTCCCCACATGGCAGCTGGATTAGGCTGCCAGCAGCTGGGAATGATTCTACCTCTGTTGGTTAAGCCCAAATGGTGTGGGAGTAGCAGAGGTGCACTCTGGGAAGTTTGGATGGTACAACCTGAGTGGAGGTTCAAAGTCTCCTTTCACAAATAAACTGAGTTTAACAGAATGTCAGAGCTTATGTGTCATGAAGATCAACTCAAATAAGGATACACATGAGTAAATATGAGTAAACTGAGGTGCAGAGAGGGGAAATAATTTGGCTGGTGAATTGCAGGAAGACATGGGCCTTGAACCCTGCACTCTGGCTGCTGATTGAGGGCCTCCCTGCTGTGGCACAGGGCCTCTGTCAGCATGTAGCAAATTTGAGATTGACTGAATTGTTTGGATTTGGAGAATTGTGAGATGTAATGAGCAAGGCGTGGTGAGGCCTGACCTGGATTTCTCCTATGCCGCCATTTTGTGACTTAAGATGGAGAGAGACTTAGTTTCTTAGCAGTGAAATGGAGTCATATAAATTAAACTAGCAATGAACTGTCTGCTGAAGGTGTGAACAAGGCCGATAAATCCCTGGGAGCTTAGGAAACATCTGCTCTTTACCTTGAAGGCAGAAACTTTACCACAAAGCAGAAAAAACCAGGCCTGGAATCTTGAACTCTTTCTGAAGGGATAGAGATGGGGCCCAACCTTCAGATAAGCTCCATAGCTTTTGTGAACCAATGGTGAACGTCTCCTTTTTGCTATTTTAGAGTAGAATTTTTCCACTTCACCTTGCCTATCTCAGTTCTTCAGCGACCTTGTGCTCTTTTCATGCAAGCATGGAAGGGAATCTTGACCAGGTCGAGCCGCTTTCTGTGGACCCCAGAATGGTTGGGTAAATTTGAGGGGAGGGAATGATGAGAAGGCTGCCCAGCAGAACAGGAATCAGGAATTGGAGGAGATTGTCATATTCAGGTCAGAATCCCTGGGCAGAGGCCAGGGTCTGAAGAAGGGTGTGGGGCCCTGGTAACAGGGAAGGGGCAAATAGCAGCCCAGAATTGAGGACAGGACACCAAGAGATCAGAATTGAGTTGCTAATCTAGTAGAGAAATCTTGGAATCAGAGAAGTTTGAGGAAGCACCCTCTTTTAGACCAAACTTGTGAAATGCTGATTTCCAGCAAGATGAAATGGTCTAAAATACAAGGATGGCAAATAGGTGACATCTTATGTGCTAGTCTGACTGCATGGTGGTGACCACTTGAAGTGTATTGAGGAGGCTAGTTTGTGTGTCCCCGACTAGTTTGACAGATGCTATGTCCATTAATGATGTTTGCTATGGGCAGGTCAAAGACCAGATATGTGAGGCCACATATTTTCCCGTTAATTGATGGACACTTCTAATATTTCCATCCTACCTAGCCCTGGTTTGCAGCTTATACCTAGTGCCCTGTCCACCCATAATCTTTCAGTGTTATGAACAGGTGTCATGGGACTCCTTGAAGATGAGCAACATCTTTTAATTTTCTCCCTGGGGTGAGGAGTCTAACATTTGTCCTCTTTATATACTATTAACTTAATTATACTATTAGTTTTAATTAATTAATTAGTTTAATTAGCATTGCATGTCTAAAATCTTTTTCTTTGTTAAACATTTCTCTCTTGAGGTCTAGCAGTATAGTCAATTTTATTATTATTATTTTTTTTGCAGAGAAGAACTGGGGTGTAGACCAGAGGTGTGGGGGATGAGAGGATTCACCAGAGACAGAGTGGGGAGCAGAACAGGTGGACTTACTGAAATATACTGCTAAGGGGAGCAGCGGTTGAGACAGGAGAGGTCTGCCACACCATAGGTGGGTCAGCTTCCTGGCTGGCCTCAAAGTCAGGCTGTAGTGGTGATAGCACTGAACCTTAATCCCTAGGCCACCAGGGAGGCCCTGCATGTCTAAAATCTTTTAGATAGAAAATAAAAGGGAGCTTTAATATGGAGAGGCTGTGCTTAAATATTAACCACCATCTTTGTCCACATGGCCCTGGGACTCATCCCTCACATTCTTTCAGGGGAGTGTGAGCAGCCTGGCAATCTCGGGGATGTGATCGTGAGGAAGCAAGATGGTCCATGCCATACTTCAGGCTCTGCCCTGGGATAAACTCTTCCTTTTCCAGAATGATTAGGAGTGGATCCTTGATGTACACTTGGTAGGTGAAATCAACTATTCTAAGCACAACAGATTGTCATGGGGTAAGTATGGTCCAGCCCCTGTCCGCCAGGGGCATCTTCTCTAGGGGCTCATGTTGGGAGGACCCATAGCAGGAATCTTTAGTTAATAATAACTAGGGTAGCTGGTGAGAAGGGCCAGCACAGTGGACTACTTACTAGTTCTTTTGATAGCGGTCATATGGGTATAGTTGTGTTTGGTTGGAGTGGGTGTGGGAGCAGGGAGGGTAAAATCCATCGCGCCTTCCATTTCATCTGCACGCCTGAGACTGATCGAGTTGCATCTTTGAACTTTTTGGTATTTCTCCAGGGGTAGATGTCAAAACCTATCCCCTCATCTAGGAAACAGTGTGTGAGATAAACACCTGGGATCAGACCTGGGTGTTTCTCTAACTGCATCATTGTAAGAGTTCGGTGAATTACTTGATCTCTTTGAAATTCAGTTTCTTCTTTTTTTTAAGTCTGTAAGGTGAGGTAATAATGCCGGTTTTACCATCTAATGGGATTAAAACATATTAATAGATATGAAAAGTGGTTTATAAATTATAAAACCTTGGAAAAATGCAAGGGTTTATTATGACATTAAACATGAATAATTGATAGGTACAAGATTCCTACCTATTGCATTAAAATAGGAAAAATTGAACCTCTTTTGCATGGGATGTTCACTCCATATTTTATTTAACTAGTTAAAGAATCCTTAGTAGCACCTTCCACTCTTTGATGATGCTCAGCTCCCAATCAATAGTGAAAACCATTGAGCAATTTTAGCAAGGCTGGAGAATTTTCCTCCTCTCTTCCATGGGCAGGTTGCTCCATGGGAAGAGGGGACTGACATTTGAAGATGAGTAAGGGAGAGGTGCAATCTTGGAGTGAAAACTCAGGCAGAGTGTAGGGTGAACAAAGTGAATAAGGCTTTTTGCACCCTCTCGCCTTTAGCCTTTACAGCTGTCACATGTAATCTGCACGTCCAGGTTGCCTGGATGCCAGGGACCGAGAGGTGTGGGTGCGAGGCATGTGTACCTGTGATCATGGGCACAGGCATGTGCATGTGCGTGTGTGAGGGCACCTGGGTCAAGAGGCGAAGGATATAATGATGGCGTCACTCTGAGGCGAGACAGTGAGACTGAGAGGGAGAATGCCAGAGAGACCACCAAGATTGCTGTCATCCTGCTGGCTGGTCTGTCCCCTGACTTAGCATTAAAGGCCTGTAAGATCCACGAAGACGCCAAGATTCTTGTAGGGTAAGTAAAGTTTCAGGCTTTTCTGCCTTCCCACAATTAGGATAGATGATGGATCCTTGCGGTCCTGAATGCATGCCTGATGGCGGGCACCTGGAGTAGGGTATGGGTATATGTAGATAGGATTCACCTGGGCTAAGACTGGGCTTATAAGGGCGGTGTCACGAAGATGCCAGCAGAGAGCAGAACCACGAGAGAAGCAGAGAGAATGCCAGGGAACGCCGGAGAGCTGAGAAAGAGTGAAGACTTGCTGGGGGCTGGGAGGCCTGCCAGCCTTCTGGCCCCCTAGTACTCTTGCCTGCTGTGTACCTGGTAAACCCCAATAAAAGCCTGCAGATGTCACTGAGGGCTCCAGGACTCTCTCCTTTACCCCATCTGCTTGGATCATAGAAAAAACCTGCCCTGTGTCCTCCTGCCCTTACAATTCTCTTTTCATCTGCAAGAACCAATGGTGAACCTGCCTGGCCTGGGGTGCAGCACAACACAGAGCTGACTGGCCCACAGAGGCCTCAGTCTTTGGTAAGCCAATTGGGCAAAGGAATGACTATAGACACTAGGATAAGAATTGAGATTGGTTGTTTGGAGCAACCGATTCCCTTCCCTGAAGCTTGCCAGGACTCAGGTTTTTTGTTGCTAGCAGACTTTAGATTAGGGAGTTTCATTGCAAATTCTGTTTTGCTAATTTGGGCAGAGAAAGGTATTGTCCCATTTGAATTCAAGATGCTGAAATTTGGTGCAAGCATATTTTGAGCTCAGCATATCAAATGCTGTGCTACTAACTTGGTTTTAACTTTTGTTTCCTACACATAGAAGAAAAAAAAGATTGCAAATGTCGTTTGCTGTAATGATTATCTCCAGTGAGGAATTCTGTCTGTGGTTATTTCCTTCCCAGGTTAACTCACTGGAGCCTGTGTATTTGATCACCAAAATGGCCTCCTCTTTTTTTACCGTGTTAATAACCTCATTGAATAGAAATAGAAATAGAAATAGAAAAGCTTTGATTTCTTTCTAGGCTAGGTTATTATTTTTCTGGCACTGAGAAGTGTTGGTTTAAGATTCTGCCACATTAAAGACATGGCAGATTCCATCTTGGAAATCTCCAAGCTTGGGACTGCTCAAAACGATGGGACCAGAATAAATACTCTTGGCCCACCTGTGGGAAGCAGTTTGTTTAGATCAGAAAGAACCAAAGAGGTGGGCTGATGTGGAAACTCTAAACCTGTCCCATGTGTTTTAGGCACTTCTGAAAAAACAAACAGCTCCATATTTGCAATTACAAGGTCAAAGAGTCACACATTGGCCCCAGTGCCAATTTAGCTGAGTCCTCAAGCAGTCAGCACTGTTAAGAGTATGTGCACACTTAATCTCTGCACCTGGAAAAAATAAAAATACAACAAGGAAGCAAGCACAGTGCATTTGAAGCCAGATTGGGCTGTAGTGACAGTGTTCAAATTCAGAGCTCCTGAGCTGTGTGTACACTCCAGATTTGGAGGAATATTTGGAAAGCGTGCATCTTGATGGGCCCATCTCCTTAATCCCTATCTCAGGGGCAAGATGAGTGCTGTGCAAAGCCCAGGATGGACCTGGCTTCCTGGAACTCTATTCCCACGAAAAGGGTCCCATTGACCACATCATCTTTCTATTTCTCTTAAGCCAGCTGGTTTATCTCCTGAAATTCAATCTGCTCCCCCTCTTTTTTCCCCCAGATATGTCAGTGCACAAAAGAGGCTCGTGAAAAGAAACAGCTGCACGATACCAGCAGGAGCTGCTGCAGCTACAGATTTGAGGTATGCACCTGCGTGGCGTTGGGTGACGGGAGCTTTGTCAGGGAAGAGGGTATCATGGACCATAGGGACTCTACAGCCAGAGGGGTGGATGCTCTGGGGGTGGCAAATTGGATACCCCACTGCTCACCTGGAGGTCACGGGATCACACCTGACTTGAATTAGTCAAAAGGATTCCAGGATGAGGGTTAGTTGGTTGTTTATGAATGAAATGATTAGCTAGTTGCAACAGTCCTAATAAACAGATTGTCCATATCAATGGCATCTATTCAGTGAGCCCCGAGTGGACAGTTTCATTTTGGTAACCCTCAGGCAAGAGAGGCAGGACTGACGAGACATGGGATCCTGTCAAGAGTCTGTCCTGTGTCAGTGAGTTGGCTAGGAGCTACTAGAGGATTTTGACCTGAGGATGACATGATCTCACCCAGACTGCTGTGTTGGGGATAGACTGTAATTGAGTAAGAAATTGTGGTTGCTGGAGTAGGAGGGTATTCCTGAAAGCAGGGAGAAGTTATGGGGTATATTTTGAAGGTTTAAGTGAAGAGTCAGTGACAGAAAGGGAGTAGAGAGAGGATGACTCTGAGGGTTTGACTTGCAAAAACAGGAGGGCTGAGTTTCCAGCTACTGATGTGAGAAAAACAAATTTTGGGGGTGGGAGAGAGTCAGGATAGCAGTATCAGTTGTGTCTATTAGACATCCAAGTGAAGAGAGTGAGTAGACATTTGGACCTGACCCAGAAGCTCAGAGAGAAGGTCTAGCTAGAGATAACAAGCTGGGAGTCCTCAGCAGGTGACTGAAATAACAGGGACTGAATGAGATTGCTGGGGAGTGGAGCAAGCAGAGAAGAGACCCAGGCGTGAGCCCTGGGTCCTCCAGTATGAGCAGGTTGGGGAGATCAGAGGTGCACCTGGAGGAGATGAGAAGGAATGTCAAGAAGTAGGAGGAAATCTGGAAGCGCGTGGTGGTCTGGAAACCGAGGAGCAGAGTATCCTAAGGGGGAGGAAGCGAGCAGCCATGTCCAAGGATGGAAACTGACCCCTGAATTTAGCTGCATGGATGTCACTGGTGACACTGACAAGAGCAATTCTGGCAGCATGATGGGGGTCTCATCTGATTGGGGTGAGTGCAAGCGAAAGGATTTGGCAAAGGAGAACTGGCAACTCATACAAGGAGTTTTCTAGAAATAGGAAAGCAGAGAAATGGGGTGGCATTAGAGGGAAAGTAGAGTGAGGAGGGGTGTGTGTGTGCGCGTGTGCACACTCACATGTGCATGTGTGCATGATGGGGAAACTATCAGGCCAATGGGAATAAACCAGTGGTGAAGGGAGCTTTTGATAAGAGAGGTGAGAGAGGGGTGGGTTGTTGGAACTATGTTCTTGAGTGGGATCCAGGGTTTAAATGGGGAGGCTGGCCTTCTCTGGGGGCAAGAGTGGCCCCTCCACAGTAAGGGTGGGGCAGGATAGAGTTTATGGGAGCTGAGGCTGGTGGGTGGGTAGAGGCAGAGGCGGGAGACTAGAGCAGTTGTTTTCTGAATGCTTCTGTTTTCTCAGCGAGGCAGGAAGCAAGGTCAGCAGCTGAGAGTGGGGATGGGAGAGCTGGTGCTGGAGACAGACAGAGGGTGCTGGAGGGGAGAGGATGATGATCTAGGATTGGGGCAGGGTGAGAGGAAGAGGGAATGAAGTGTGATGTCCAGGAGTCATAAGGATCTACAGCTCAGATGAAGTTATGGAAATGAATTTCATGGCGACTAATGGGTTCTATGTTTTTCGCTGGCCATGTTCGGCTGTGGTGCAGTGGAGAGCAGGTGAAGCGTTGGATTTCTGGGGTTTCTAAAGGAATTCTACAAAGCAGGAGAGGGACCTTCAAAGATATCTCTTCTTTTTTCATTAATATACATACTGGTATGGGCCTATCAATCAAACTACCTAACAAAATATTGTTAGTGGGTCATTACCCACAGTTTGAAAATCACTGATCTAAATATGGATTTTTTATGTTTTCTTACTACTTGACTTTTTTTTTTTTTAACTTTTTTTTTATTTTTATTTTTTTTTTTATAGAGGCATGCTTTATTTATTTGTTTGCTGGTTTCTTTGTTTGTTTTGTTTTATACATGCACTGGGTATAGTCAGAAGCGCGGGAGGGCGAGAGAATTCACCAGAGCCAGAGCGGGGAGCAGAGCAGGCAGAAGGACCGAAGTACACTGCTGAGGGGAGCAGCGGGCGGCAGGAGAGGTCTGCGCGCCATGTGGGACCCTCCTCTGGTGGCCGGGGAGCAGCCGGGGATCGAACCGGCGCCGCAGAGGCCGCGCGCAGCTTCGCAACCCAGCGCTCAACCGCTGCGCCACCGGGGAGGCCCACTACTTGACTTCTTAATATAGACTTAGCCCTCAGTGAGGATTTATCTGAAAACCCACCACATAATTATTGAGTGCCCCTGAGGGACCTAGCACAGTTTTTAGTGCCATTAGGGGAGACAGAAGAGGGAGAAGACATAGTATGAGTCAGCTGTGGGTTGGTAGACTCATCAACTGCTTCTCCATCATTAAACCCCTTGGGTCAGCTTTCGATACTTGAAAATGATGCCACATTGTTTTGTTACTTCCCAAATAGTCGACTGGATGCCAGGGGGCCTGACACCCAAGATGTCCACCTTCACATCAATCTGAGAACCTCTGTTCTCTACATGTGATCACATCACCTGACACTAAGATTGTCACCTCCTTTAACATGAACAGTAAACTCTATTAATGCATCCTAGGATAGTATCCACTTTTTATGCAACCTTGGCAAATTGTTAGTTCATGCTGAATTTATGGCTTGAGACTTTAAAATGTCTTAGTTTTCATCCTTTTAAAAATTATATATTTAATTATTTTGGGGAGGGGGGAGTATGGAGTAAATGAAAAGCCCTTTCTATAGGAGTTTGGGGACTGTATGTTTTGGAACTGTAGATACATACTGAGTGGGGATCAAGTTAGGGCATTGGTTCCCTCAAATTTTGGTTCAACTCAGAACACACTGGAAACTGTGGGCAAGAGTCTAATGCAAAAAGAAAACACTTTGTTTCTTCATCTTTTTGTTCTGTTTTTGGTCTTTGATTTAAAGGGAAAATCAGTGAGAACAAAGGTGATGCGTTTTACCCCATCTTCTAACTACATTTTAATTTGGTATAAAAGTTCATTTCTCTTGGTGACATTCCATGTTTACAGGGCCAGACGTGGCATTTGCATTTTGTTAATGGCCGGTTGCTTTGTGCTAACGTACTTGCCACGATGCAGTGGGGCTTGCCTTTCCAGGCAACAGTTAAACCAGCAGGAGACCACTTGTGTGCAATTTGTTGGAATGAAATCTACATTTTGGGATTAGATTACTTAGGAGTGTCATTTTGCATTGAGTCGACTTTGTGGGTGGTCTCCCATAAACCCTGCATGTACAGCAAGTGTCAGCCCTGATTATCTCCAAGCAAGCCTGTAATGACTGCACAGCGTGGTGTTTACAAGAAGAAACCAGCTTCCCTTAACTTTTAATTCAGGGAGTGCAGGGGCATGGATGAACCCTCAACAAAGATGGCAAAGGGTCCATGGTGTAACCATTCTTGAAGGGATGCTCTTAACTTTGTCCTTTCTAGAGTTCAGGATATTAGATGCCAGTGTCATGGGGTGCAGCAGTTAGGACATTTGTTTTTAGTGATGACTAAAGGAACTGTTTTATCTCCAAATATCTAAGGACGGACCGAAGGGCTAGGAAGAGGACTGATCGGTGAGTGAACTGTACGGTTGGCTGACGCATGACTATATGCAGGAAGTAGTCATGTCCTGGGGCCTCCACCATGTCATTCTGATGGAAGAAGTGGTTCTCAATCAAGGGTGATTTGCCCTCCAGGGGATGACTGTCAAAGACTGGAGATGGTTTTGCTGCCATAACCAGGAGGGTGCTCCTGCATCTAATGGGGAAAAGTCAGGGATGTTGCTGACCAGCCTGGGATGAGCAGACTGCTCTCTTGTCCTCCATCGAAGAATGATTGTGCCCAAAGTTTCCATGGTGCTGAGGCTGAGGGAGCCTGCTTCAGGGGACTGGGCTGTGAGGGTAGTGCATCCTGCCCTCTCCCAATCTTCCTCAACCTGTTCCATCCACTGGTCTTTCCTGCCTCCCTGCTGTGTGGAATCCTCACAGTCCTGGTGCTACAGTATCCCAGAGCCCAGCTGATGGAGTTTGACAGATCTAGGTTAGATCCCAGCCTCATGCCTTCATCTTGGGTAACCTTGGAGGCAAATCACATAATCCCTCTGAGCCTCCTTTACAAAAATCTGAAATACCAGGGGCTGCAGTTCTTGGTGGAAAGGATTAAATTTGGGTAAATTCATCAGTATTTGGTCTGCTAGGGAATAAATACTTCACAACATTTTTATCATTGCACATTGTTGCTTGTAATTACTAAAGTTTAGTTTTCCCACCTTTAAATATTCCAGCAATCTCTTCTTACTGTGCAAAATTTATAAAAAAGATAAATAAGCAGGAGAAAAATGAAAATAACTGCAATGTCTGGTGATAACTACTGCTATTTCTTATTCTTTCTCTGTCTTATGCCATGTATACTATTTAGTGACTTGCTTTTTAGGTTTAATGATGTATTAGGAACATCCCTCCATGCCAATAAATATAGATCTAAATCATCTACATCGTGGTTTTAAAAAGCAGCCTAGTATTTTATTGTATCGATGAACCATGATTTACTCAATCAATCCCTTATATTCTTGGACATGGAGATCGCTACGGTTAGTCTTCAAAGCCCAGAGCCTGGCTTGCTGAGTTGTACAGAGTTCATGGCTGTGTTCTAGAAAGCCGCCCATTCCGTGCTCACTGGCTGTGTCCCTAGGTCATTGCCTCAAGATATGTCCCACTCCTGCTCTGTGAGGGAAGTAGTGAAATTTGTGCTCTTTTTTTTTGTGATACGGCATCATACAGTGGTTCAGTGCTCAGGCCTGGGTTCAGATTCCAGCTCCTCAGCTTGAGTGAGTAATCTCACCCCCCAGCCTCAGTTTCCACATCTGCATAATGGTGAGGCCAGTTGTGACTGTACCACAGAGCTATTCTGGGGATGGACTGAAGTAGGATATGCAAAGGTCTGGTCTGTCATCCTCCCTCAGTATATTCTGACTTGTATCAGCCAGGAATGGAAGTTTCTAGAAGTTTTTCTCCTTTACTCAGAGTTCCATGCTGCTATGTGTCAATTATCTAACACTATCAAGCAGCTCCCCACTCTCCTCAGACAGCAGCAGCTGGAGTTGGAGATTTCTACTTGCTGCCTTTCTGGCGCTCTAGCTTTTAACTACTGTGTATTAGTTTCCTATTGCAGCTGTAACAAATAACCACCAACCTATTTGACTATAACAAATTAGCTATCAGTGGCTTATCGTAAATACAAATTTACTATCTTACAGTCCTGGAGGACAGAAGACCAAAATCAGTTCTTTTTGGGGGGATTTATTTTAATTTAATTTGAATTTTGGGGTTATGTTTTTGCTCCTCCATATGTGCACATGTTCCACTCACCCTCTATTAAACCACCTGTGCCAATACCCCTTCGGCCTCCCTCCCCCAGCTCCCTCTGGAAACCATTAAATTCTTTCACTAAGACCAAGATTTATTCCTGCTGTATTTTACCTGTGCATGTTTTTCAAATTCAGTTTTTCTGGGCTAAAATCAACACATTGGCAAGGTCATCTCCCTCCTGGGCACCAGGGAAGACTCGGTTCCTGCCTTTTCCAGCTTCTCTTAGCCACTGACATTGCTGAGCTCGTGGCCTTGCATCGCTGGCTCTGTTGTCATAGCTCCTCTGCCTCCCGCCCTCCTGCCTCCCACTTCCAAGGACACATGTGACTACACTGGGCCCACCACATAATCCAGGATAACCTCCTCGTTTCAACAACCCTAACCTTCCTCCCTCACATCTGCAAAGTCCCTCTCGCCCTGCGGTGTAGGGATGAGAAGGAGGACATTTAGTGAGCCTGAGTGTGCCCTTCCATGGCTCACCCTCTGGAACTTGGATGTCTCTGGGAGCTGAGAGCCTGGGGACACTTGACAGGCATGCAGCACACCTGACAGGTGTCTGAGTGCTAGGGTCCCTGCCTTGGACCAAGTCCCATGCCAGACAGTGGGAGGGCACAGGAGAACACTGCCCAGAGAGAGGTCAGCTGCCTGGGCGCTGGGCTTGTCCAGTTCCTCAGCTTCTCTCCTGACCCCCATGGTGCCTCTTTGTTCCAGAGTCCCTTGGGTTCGTGCTCTGCTGCATGTCCATTAGTTCTTACCTAGAATCTGCCGGCATGCCTCACCCCTCAGCAGGCTCCTCTGTCCTGGAGCAAGCCCTCCTGCCTGCCCCCCTCCCTTCACATGGCCTGCCTTCAGTAAGAGAACAGGGGGCACCTTCCTGATGCCAAGGGTACATTCCCAGCCTTGGGCTTCCAGGCTGCCTTGTTCCCCAAAGTGTAATTCAAGGGGCCCTGTTCACTCACAGGTTCACGCTGACTCCCCAACAAGAAATACTGCCAAGGGTCATTCTTCCTTGACCTAGTCTAGCCCCTGCTTTCCTCTGCCCAGCTCCAAATGTCCTGCATGTCCAGTGTGGCCCCCAGAGCCCCTCCATTGCCTGCACACATGAGGTTCAGCAGGATGCCAAGATGCTCACATCATCACTGGGCCTTCGGATGTGGGTGCTCCTGGGCAAGTGTGACGTTACCCCAACATGAAGTTGACAGGTGGGATGGATGACTAGCGAGAGCTTCTGAACCTGTGGCTAGCCCAGTCCTTCCCTAGGCGCCCATTCCTAGAGACTCTCTTAGGAAAGCTTCTTGCACATGACCTTGGGTGAATGGGCCCCCATCAGAGCCCCTCAAGTCCTTCCCAGGTCTTCAGCTCCCCTCACTCCCCCAGAAAGCCCTGTTCTTCTTAGTCTCCTGCCACAACTCTATTAGGGAGGATAGAAATCACCCTTTCTATTAGAACCTCAGACCCTAAGGAACATAAATTTGCCTTTCCCTAGCAGGGCAGGCTGGTTGCTTAGAAGCTTGATGCTCTGATTTTTAAGCAGCAAGAAAGCAAGTTACATTTTGATATAAAAATCAGGTTGACTCTTCCTATCCTTCTAGATCGATCCTACTTTCTCACCCTCAGGCAAACAAGAATGCCTGCCTACCCTCTCCCACTTCCACACATTCTTATGTCTGTTTTTTATTTGAGTTTTTCAAGATTTGCTTGGGATTACAGAATCATTAGCTGAATATAAAGAAAGAAAACATTCACCCATGACACCACTGTCATTCCTGACAAATTAAGCTATTTTTATTTTTTCCATGTTCCCTTCCAGTTTTTGTCCCCATGAACATATAATTTAAATAGCTGTAATCATAGTGTAGCTATCATTTTGTGTTCTGCATTTTTCCACTTAGCATTAATTATATCATAAGCCTTTTTTCCATGTGGCTGCAAAGTCATCGTGATTATCATTTTTAATGACTGTAAGAATTCATCAAGAGGGAAGCAGGTGGTTTAACCCTGTTTCTGTTGTGGGGGTATTTGTGAATCCTTTGGGGTTGCCTTGACTTCATTGTCCTTCTCCTGCCCTCTGGGCTGGCGGGGGAGGAGGAGGGAGAGAGGAGCAACCCCTGGAGAAGCAAGCAGAGGCAGTTAAAAGTGCCTGCTTTACACACATTCACAGTTAAGACTCGTAAAGAAACAGCTGGGAGGAAGCCTGGACGTTCCCCATTTGTGCCTCCTCACTAATGCCTCTTTTCGAGAATGCCTCTCGCCCTTACATTTGAAATGATTTTCAATGTCTGAGAATAGGAAACAGCGTGAAAACTTAGTTTTGTAAGTTGTAACTTCCCTAGCCATCCAAATCAACTCTTGCATGTTTTTCTAAATTTCACAAATATACAGTTTTGGTTAATCTAATACCTAGAGCTGACTAGTGTTAACTTGAGAGGATTTCAACTATGACAATGTTTCCCAAAGTTCCAAGAGTTCTAGGCTGACAAGATGCTCTATAAGACAAGGATTCCTTGATAAAAAATTGTTTAATATACTGCATGCTTGATCCCTTCCTGGGGTATTTATGATGCACATTAATATATTCAAGCTTCTGAGAAGTCCTGCAGGAATGAAACTATTTGAAATTGGTTGACCCAGTGTTTCCAAGGCCACAGGTTGCTTTTGTCATGTGGTACTTCTTCCCATCAGAGTCTATTTAGGAAAGCCAGAGAGGGGCAAGGTAGGTAAGCCAGAGAGGGGCAGCCACTGAGATCTGGTTGAAATAGTGTTGGGAGAGCTGGAAAAAACTAAAAGGCTTTGTGTCCTGGAGCTTCATAAGCATAGGAAATGGCTGCAACTGCACAGTGTGGGGGTGGTGTTACCAGAATGAGGGTCATATTTGCTTCTGCAATTCTGGGGCCAACTCACAGAAGGCTGAGCTCTGCAAGGTGGTGTGGTGGAACACAGATGTCATGGGGAGATGCTTTACCCCTGTGCTGGCATGATGGAAGTGACTTGAGTGGTGAGTGTCCACAGCTCTCCCTTGGAGGGGTGTCATCCTCTGGGACAGGCAGAATTCTGATCCCTGTGATCTCTGCCCCCTGGTGTCATGCCTGTGAATATGTCATATTACTTGTGAAAGGGACTCGGCAGGTGTCATTAAGGTTACTAATCAGTGGGCCTTATATAGGAAGCTTATCCTGGATTACCTGGCGTGGACTCATATAATCTCATGGGTTTTTAAAAGTAAAAGAGAGGGGGCTCCCTGGTGGCGCAAGGGGTTAAGCACCGCACTATGATACAATCCACAGCCTCTGCAGCACGAGTTCAATCCCCGGCTGGCCAGGGAGAAACCCACATGGCAAGGCAGACCTCTCCTATCTCGCCTGCTGCTCCCCTCAGCAGTGTTTTTCAGTCAGTCTGCCTGTTCTGTTCCCTACTCTGTCTCTGGTGGATCCTCTCACCTCCCCCCACCCCCCACATCTCTGGCCTGTACCCCAGCTCTTGTATGCATAAATAAATAAATCTTAAACAAAAAGTAGAAGAGGAACACAGAGAAATAAGAGAAATTTGGAGTATGAAAGGATTCAGTGTGTCCCTGCTGGCTTCGAAGATGGATGGAGCTGTGAATCAGGGAATGCAGGCATCTTCTGGGAGCTGAAAACAGCAATCAATGGACAGGCGGCAAGGAAGCCTGGGATCTCAAACCTACCACCTCATGAGACTGAATTTTGTCAACAGCCTGAATGAGCCTCGAAGTAGATTCTCCCACAGAAGTTCCTCCCAAAGAGGAGCCCAGGTTGGCCAGGACTGTGACGTCTGCTGTGTGAGACCCCAGGCAGAGAACCCACCACCCTCACTGGACTTCTGACCCACAGAGCTGTAAGACAGTCCATGGGTGTTGTTTTAAACCACAGCTTAAGTTTATTGTAAACTGCTAGGGCAGAAATAGAAAATGAATGCACTCTCTCATCTTCTGTGCTTGATATTCTTTCTCATTTGTGGAGTATAATTGGAGGCCCATTGGCAAGGGGCTGTGGGAAATGTAGTTTGTGGGGTCCCAGCTCCTGCACAATTTGGCACAGAATGTGGGGGTGAAGGCGAGGAGCACAAGGTGTATCTCTGGCGCAGCACCTGTTAACATTCGGTGGGATGAAAACTAGGAAAACCACTCTGGGGAATTCTGCTCGGGATATAGCAGAGTTGGAGTTGTGAGATGGGTATTTGACCAAAGATGTTATGTTCTTGGCAATTTTATGAGGCTCCCAAAGAGGTGCAGTAGGGTGTTGTGGAGAGAACCCACAAGCAGATGGAGTCCATTCGCCCTTGGGTGGCTTGGCATGTCCTCTGCGTTTGCCTGTGTGGAGTGGAGGGCGTTCAGTAGAGCATCTTTTATTTCCTGTCCTCTCAAGCTCTAAAATTTTCCTGTGTGGAGAATCATCTTACTCTTCTAAATGAGTGTGAGTTCTAGTTAAATGCCTGTAGTCATATTTATGATTGATTTGATGCTGAATTCTTGATAAACAAATAGGACTCCCAATCATGAGGCTGTTGCTAAGGGTAATTATGATCCAGTATGCAGTTGGATGCTCACCAAGATGGGAAAAATGGATAGATGCAATAATGATCATTGTTGGCCCCAAATGATAATCTTTGGCCCCAAGTAAAGTAAATCAATTTTTATTGCCAGAACAACTGATGGCTATGCTTGGGGCTCTACATGAGTGCCGTGGGGGATTAGAGCAATGAGTCATGTTGTCCCTGGCCTCAGGGAGAGTCTAGTGTAGCTGAAGTGACACGGTGGACTTGAGAACATAATTGGATCACGATAGGACCGAATAGAACCTTGTCTTAAATTATATCACAGGTTTATGTCAATTTCTTGTTACTGCCCTCCCAGAGGAGACCTTTCCTTTTATCTTTCTGGAGCACAGAGAGAGGCACACGCCTCGTAGCTGTAGTGCCTCACCGATGGGCTCCTTTGGCTTTGCATTCTCCCTGGTTTGGCAAGGGAAACTGGTCTGTGAAGCCACGGGTGGTTTTCATGAGTGCTTCCTGGTAGGGTGTGAAACACAGCTTGCCACCCACCTTGAGTAGGTTGTTTCTGGAGGCATTTGAAAGTAAAACAAAGTACCCTGCCATTAATGGAAAGCTAGAATTTTCTATGTGCTTGTACTTCTGACAGGTAGGTTGATGCTGTCACTGGCTGTGTGTGCCTTTTCAAAATGCATGTTTCTACCTTGTTATTTCTGGGTGGATTAATTCCGAATGCTCCTCTTTGGTATGTAGTGATGCCAGGGTGCAGAAGCAGCAGCCCTGCCTTCCAGGAAACTGCGCATCTGCACAGGTGGCTGGAACTGTCATTTTGCACCTGGATATTCAGAGGTCACGGAGATCTAGCCTCTGAGTCTTATACCTCTTTGATGTTAGAAACACCTTTAAATGTTGCATGTTCAATATTTCTTGTTCTTTCCTGGGAGGCTGATTGCAAAACTTACAAAATGGGACATGGAACACATTTTGCCGTTTCTGTCACAGGGACACCGTTTCTCTATGAAAATATGGAAAAAAGGCATGGAATTGGGGGGTATTGCCCGGGATTGAGTCCCTATGTTTCTTTGGACAAGTTTCTTCTGCTTCAAGACTCAGTTTTCTCATATGTGAAGTCAGGGGTAAGCAACCTGATAGGGTGCTTACATCCATTAAGTCCAAAAATGCAGGTAGAGTGTTTAACACAGTGTCTGTTATATAATAAGTGCTTAATACATGTTAGCTAACATTATCATCACCTTCATGTGTGTGATCATCATCACCACCACCACCATCATCAACTTCACGGTCATTATTATTATCACCACCACCACCATCAAGAACGCCACCAGCAGCAGATTCCTGCCCTCCCAGTGACTCTGTAGGTGCTTGATACACAGCAATATCTGGCGATAGGCAGACCTCCGCTCTGTCCTAGTCTTGGCTGTAGCCACTGTACCTCTAAGGACTAGTGTGAGTTTCACCTCCTCCTAACCATGATGCATGGCTGCTTCTTTGCATTCCATCCTTTCATGGCTTTCTACTTATGTGGAGTCCTGCTGGTGTTGACCTCTTGTGGTTCAGTCACTGGCAAAGACCTGATGGTGGCATGGATTTCTGAGCCTAGTGACTGCTGCCTCTTAGAATCCCAGAATTCCCTGCTTCCTAGATTCATATCATTGTGAGTTTAGGACATGCCTGTGTTGATGTTGCTCCTTAAGGCTCTAGTGGTAGGAAGTTTTGGGGACTTGATGAAAGAAAATTCATATGACCACGAGGTGGCAGTAGCACACTCAGACTGTATTTGGGGATGCTTCGACATGGTGATGTAGATGGGGGAAGTCCCTCCCAGCACAGGCCTGTCCAGGTGCTGTGCCATGGGGGTCACTACTGGGAAAAGTAGGGGACAAAGGAGCTCAGGGGATTGGTAAGGGATTTAGGTGTCTGATGATGTTGTTCAGTAGTCCGAAGGGGAGATTTTGGGTCAGAGAGCCCTTGAGACTCTTTATAGCCAAGGGACTTATCTTATCTATGGTCAGCAGACTTGGGTATGCCAAGCAGACAGGATCTTAATGGCTAAGCATCTGCTTATTTGGGCTAAATAAACCAATTGAATGTGTTAAAATTTGAGTTTGGCACCACTGAGCTTTTGACTAATGGGTCTCAGCCTGCTATATAGAAATAAAAAAGCGGGGGCCAATTCACAGAGCCCAGCTTCAGGGGCTCATTTATATCACAGTGGTTCATTGCTTGCCCCCTTGCACAGGCGAGACTCTGGTGAGAATGTGGATGTGGTCATTCACTCCAGCCTCGTCCCCTTAAAAATCTATTAAATAGTCATTATGTTCCAGATACTTTAATCATACTATGTTATATACTTAAAATACATCATCTTATTTAATTCTTAATTCTCATAGTCCTCTGATGCAGACACTATTAAAACTTCCATTTTATGCATATGGGAGAAGTTAGGTGATTTTTACAAGATCTGTCTCTTGGAAGGTGCAGTGATTCAGGGTGCTCAGGCTTGGGGGGCCAATTTTCGTGGCTTACAGATGTGTCATAATTTCTTCCTGTGGGACTTGATGTTCTCCCTGGTGGCCCTCACACAAGCCAGAAGTACAAAGGAATCCATCCACAGTCACACCCGTGCTTTCTTGGCTTTCCCAATGTGTCATACAACATCCTGCCACCCTCAGTCCCCTCCAGATATTTCTGAGAGCTCTGGGGGACTTCACAAATAAGTCTGGTCAGCAATGGTGGAATGGTGAGCCCAGAAAGATGCCATGATTTTCCTGGGAACTGTCACTCCTGCCAGGCCTTGCCAAGATTTTTGGGCATCAGTAGATATTTGTGCTTCTGCCTCTCATTGGGTTGTTCAACTTTCTCCATCTCTTGAAGTTGTCACAGATATACAGGAGCCCTAGAAGTGCCCTTCTTAGCTTGGGCTGCATAGCATAGACTGGGAGGCTTAAATGCGAACATTTATTTCTTACAGTTCTGGAGGTGGGGAAGCCCAAGATCAAGGTGCCAGAAGATCCACTCTCTGATAAGGGTTATCTTGCCAGTTGCAGATGGCATCTTATCATTGCATCCTCCAATGGCAGAGAGAGAAAAATCATCTCTCATTCACGTCTTCTTATGAGGGTACTAATTTCATTCATGGTGGATTTATGCTTGTGACCCAGACACCTCTCAAAGGCCACACCTCCAAAGACCATCACATTGGGGGTTAGGGCTTCAACATATGAATTTTGGGGGAATACATTTTGGTCTGTAGTGGTACCCACCGAATGGTGTGGTCCAGGGAGGCGAGGCTGGTAAATCCAGTGTCACGTCAGGATGGATGCCTGCTGGCCTAGCTCGTGGGACTGTTATTGGGCCAACATTTATGCCTGACTTCCTCTTAGCCCATGCCAGGAGGTTCTGTAGTACCCATGCAAGTGGGTTTCTGGTAAGATATGCCAGGCGTTTCCAAGGTGAACAAAGTTTTGGTACAAAAAACATATCACTATTCAGGCTGATCACTTTCCTGCTGTGGCGACAGAAGACCACAGTCTGAGATTCAGCACAGGAAAGCTCTGAACACTCTTCCCAGGCTGACATACACCAATTAAATTAACCCTCTGCACCGCCATTGCAGTTTACCTAACAGTAAAAGATGAAGTCCCTTAGAAATCATGAACTAGTTCAACCATTTTCACGTGGTCTAATCTGCTCTGCCCCCAGCTTTAGTTTGCCCCAACTGTTGAGCTTGGCCTTGACTCTCACTGTCTCTCTAGGATTTGGGTCTAAGATTATTCCTCCTAATTTGTCCCTTGGCCAGGCTGGATCTCTTAGTAAATTTGCACAAATACTCAAAGTAATTATTTTCTTTACTAGTTTCCCAGAGCTGCTATAATAAGGTGCCCCACATGGGGTGGCTTACACGTGGAAGTTTATTTTCTCATTTCTGGAGGTTAGAAGACTGACATCAAGGTGTCGGTAGGTTGTTCCCTCTGATGCTTCTCTCCTTAGTGTGGGTGGCTGTTCTCTCCCTCTGTCTTCACTTGGCCTCCCCCCTGGGTGTGCCAGTCCTGTTCCCATTCTCCTGTCCCCTATAAGGACAGCAGTCATTGGGACTAATGACTTCACTTAACCTTAATTATTTCTTTAAAGGCCCTCTGTCCAAATAAGGTCATATTCTGAAGTATTAGAAGATTAGACATCAGCATAGGAATTTTAGGGAACATAATTTGTCCCATAACACTGCTGTATGATTTGTTAAAGTCTACCGGGAAGTGCCCTGTACCAGGCCACGGTCATCGATGAGAACCCACTGCTCCTTTCTCCAACACGGGAGTCGGCGTGGCCCTGTTTAACTTCAGCCAGGTCATGTCATTTCTTCGGTTAGAGCAGTGCAGTGTCTTCCTATTGCATCATGGGAAAAGCCAGAGTCTTACCAGGGCCAGGGTGACTTTACATGGCTCTCCTCTTATCACTTCTGAGTAGACATTTAGTCCTCACAGTTCAGGAGATTGGAAGATCAGGGTGCCAGCATGGTGGAGCTCTTGGTGAGGCTCTCTCTCTTCATGGCTCACAGGGGAGTGCCTTCTTTCTTTCTGTAGCTGCATATAACATAGGGGAGGGGGTATAGAGGGGCTATTTTGTATTCTAACAAGGGCAATAATCCCATTGTGAGTATCCCATCCTTATGGCCTCATCTAATTGCTGCCCAAAGGCCCCCACTTCCAAATACCATCCCACTGGGCATTGGGACTTCAGCATATGAAGTTTCTGGAAGTGGACGCAAATGCTCAGTTCATAACACTTCTGATATAGAGCTTTCTTTTCCCCACCAGACACAATAAAAGGAAATATAATTTGAAAAGTGAAGAGCATTATTCCAATGGAAGAAATAATTTTTATGACCACTGTAATGCTAGCTTCCAGCTAATCACAAATAGTTTCCTATATTAGGTTTTCTTACATTGAAGCCAAGTGATGACTTGACTCCATTTTCTTCCAGCCTCTCCACTGAACAATGTCAAAGAACACCAGCAATTATACCCACATCCTTTGTCCCCTCCCCTCTGTCTGGTGAGAGGTGGGGTGAAATCATAGGGTGTTAAGCAGGCTGTAAACATTTGAGCTGCTTTTTCTCAACTTTTGGGAGGTTTCTTTGGGATGACAGAGGGACAAAAGGTTGCAGTGTAAATCACCATGCAAATTGCTATAGTGTTTGAACTTGAGACACCTTTGCCAGCTACAACTCAATGAACTTGAGCTTCCAAGACTCCCCCTGAAGGGGAGAAGTGCAGAACCTTCCAGGGCTGAGCCAATGAACCACATAAACAGCCTCACATGCTTGATTCAGCACCTCCTCTAAACAGACTTGAGCGGCTGCCAAAAGATGACAATCCTGAGAGTGTGTCTTTGGGCGCTGACCCTCCTCGCACATTTCCTATCTAAACACCAGCCCTTGCAGGACAGCCCTGAGGCATTTGCAGTGTGATGTTATGAGGCACTGGAGACGCACGCTCTGCCAGCCACAGCATTGCTGAAGCGTAGCTGCTGCATTGTTTTTTCCTTCGCCCACCTCCTCCTCCTCCCGCTCTGAGTCAGCACCAAACAGAGTCCTCCTGTGGGAGTCTCTCTCACCTCCAGCGCCACAGGCACACTAGTCCTGCCCTGAGCCACTGACCAAGGGGATGGCTGCAGGATATTTCCTGGAGGGCGGCCGCAGGCTCCTGCCTCCATCTCCCTGGCTGCGTGGGCTGTGAGGAAGGATGGAGGCTGGTCCAGTGGGGGTGGCTTGATTGGAGCTCTCAACTTGTCTTTTATTTGTAGGAAATGACTCCATGAGGGCACAGCCCTAATTTAGAGACAAATAGGGAACCATAACTCATACCCTGAGGAATTTCTATACCAGGTCAAAGGGAAGATTCTAAGGAGCTATTGGAACTGATCTTGGCCCCACTCTTCCTTCTGTTTATTGTGGTATAATTATCACTCACATTTGGAGGCAGTTTTTTTAGTATCAAAATAAAATGCATAGCTACCCCAGTTAATGCTTATTAGCCTTCTGTGCTAAACATTGTAAAATCTTATTTCATTTAAAGGGGACAACAATGCTTTAAAGGAAAGAGAGCCAAGAGAATGCATGTGTGTGTCTAAATTTAATCACATACACGTACAGACACACACAGAGATGTGTATGCCTGTGCACATATACACATACAGGCATATATGCATAGATAATATATGCACACATACGTATGTGTATGAGTGTAATTATGTTTTTATTTTTTAAAGGCATGAGATCATGTGGTTTTGGGAACTAGAAAGCCTGAAATCTGTAGCACATGCTGGAAGACTGGATACCAGGGAGTTGTTGATGCTGTAGTACAAATGCACAGGCAGTCTGGGGGCAGAATTTCTTCTTTCTCGAGAAAGGAAATATTAATTTTCCTTTTCTCTCCAGGCCTTTGACTCATTGGATGAAGTCCATCCACATTATGGAGGGTAGTTTGATTTACTCAAAATCTACTGATTTCAATGTTAATCTCCTCAAAAGCATACCTTCTCAGTGGCATTCAGACAGGTATTTGACCAAATACTTGGGTTCTGTGGCCTAGCCAGATTTTACGTGATTTGACATGTAAAATCAACCATCACAGCAGGTGTCATTTTCTTTTGTAGGTGAGGAGAGCAAGTCTTAAATAAGTGAATTCACCTGTACTAGTAGCCTGGAAAATGGCTCTACGCCCCACCCCCGCCCCCACATATGTCCATATCCCTAGTCCTTACAACAGGTGCATGTTGCCTGTAGAAGTACGGCTGCAGGAACTTCATAGATGTGATTAAATTAAGGATTTTGAAATAGGGAAACCATCTGTTTGTCCCAGTGGGCCCAAGCTAGTCCAGGGCCCCCATTAGAGGAGGGACTCTTATTTGGGGGAAGAGTCAGAAGAAAAGATAACAAGGAATGATGAACACTGAAGGTAGGAAGGGGCTGAACTCCAAGACTCTGGGTGGCTTCTAGAAGCTGGAAAAGACAAGAAAATGGATCCCTTAGAGCCTCCAGAATAAACTAGCCCTGCCAACATATTTTTTATTCAATTTTTAAAATTAAACTTTAATGTTTTCTTACATCATTGTTCGTTTTTGTACAGTATTTGATTTCTCCCCTCAAGTGTCCCTGCAAATATCCCACCACCACATCACCTGTGAACTGTCACCATAATCCCTTGATCCCTCCTTCCACCTGCTATATGCCTCAGATCTATGGTTTGCCTGCAAGTTTTGTCTCTTTTTCAGGACACTTTGTTTGATTTCCCTATATTCCTTCTATAAGTGATACCATCTGCTATTTTTCTTTTTCCATCTGACTTATTTCACTGATCACAATCCCTTCCAGCTCATTCCATGATGCTGTGAATGGCATGAATTTATCTTTTTTGATTGCTGAGTAGTATTCCGTTGCTGAGTAGTATTCCATACCACATCTTCTTCATCCAGTCATCTGCGTTTAGGCATTTAGGCTGTTTCCATATCTTACCTGTTATAAATAGTGCTGCAATAAACATAGGAATGCAGGTTTCCTTTCTAATTAATGTTTTTGCGGCCTTTGGGTAGATTCTTAGGAGTAGAATTGCTGGATCATATGGTAGATCCATTTTTAGCAACTTGTGGGTCCTCCACACAGCTTTCCATAGTGGTTGGAACAGTTTGCACTCCCACCAGCAGTTTAAGAGGATTCCTTTTTCTCCACATCCTCACCAGCATTTGTTGCTGCCATTTTTTTTTTTTTTTAAATATGGGCCATTCTCACTGGTGTGAGGAGATATCTCATTATGGTTTTGATTTGTATTGCCCTGATTATAAGTGATGTTGAACATTTTTTATATGCCTGTTAGCCCTGCCATCATTTTGATGTTAGCCAATGAAACTGATTTTGGACTTAATTCTAGAATGAAAGAGAATATATGTGTGTTGTGTTAAGCCACTAAGTTTGTGGTCATTTGTTATAGTAGCCTCAGGGAGCTAATATGCTTGCTGTGGCCACATAGACAGTAAGTGGGAGAGGTGGAACCCAGACATTTAGTGCTATTGTCATCATTAGTCAGATTGATTTCTCCCAAAACAGAGGTCCTGGCTCCATCCCTCCTCTACACCCCACCAACCCGACCCAACAGAGCTCATCCAGACTTGAATCACCTTAAAAAACTTATAAATAACAGGGGCAAGTCAGTCATGTAAGAGAGGAACTGGGGATCAGAGACTGAGGGTGATGAAAATAAGAACCTCCCCTCATGATTACTAGACAGCAGGCTCTTTATGTATAAATGTTAGTGTGTCTTTTCCTAATGCCCCCAGGAGAGTTACTGCTGTTTTCCATATTCCATAGTTGGGGAAATAGATCCAGAGAGGTTAAATAACTTGCTCGGGTTCACACAGCCAGTGAGTGGCAGGGCTGAGTTTTAGTCCAGAGGGTGGGCACCCTGCCCGCAGCCTGGCACATGCCCCACCACGCGTGTGTCATCAGCATTTTCATCCCAGGGCAACAGTAGGAAAGGAGAGTATTGGAAAAACCTGGCGAGAACTGACGACCTGGGCTTGCTGTGTTCTTGCTTCCCGCCCCCAAAACCCCCATCTCAGGTACATGGGGCTGAAATCCAGGGCCAGGGGCCCCTACAGTGTCCTCTGCACCTTGGCCTGCTCCTCTGGTCACAGAGGCACCTCCTGTTTGGTTCCTCCCTGCTGCCGTCTCACCTTCCTCCACCTTGGCTGTCGTGTGCGCAGCACTTGCTAACTTAGCACTTGCTTATTTCCCTGTGTCCAGTCTTACTGCCACCATTTCCCCTTCATTCTTCGCTGTCAGTCACCCAGGAGGAAGGAAGGAAAGAGCAGAGCATGAGCCGTGATTTCCAAAGAGATGCGAGCAGACGTCCTCTGCCTGTTTTGGGTTGGTGCACAAGTGCCGTGTGTGTGTGTGTGTGTGTGTGTGTACACACACATGTGTCAGCACGCATGCCAGGTTTCGGTCCCATCACTGGGTAAGGGGTATCAGTGACTGAAGATGAGCCCTTGCTTTCCGGGTGGCTGGAGAAAGGGTGCTGATTCTCAGCCACATTTATGACTTAACAAAACAGGTTATCAAAAACATTGGGCTAAAAATACCACGTTTATTTTTGAAATAACTTGTCTTGGCACTTAAACTACTCTAGAAAGCCAGCTTAGAATGTAGTCTAGCAGCTCCCAGACAACTGAACAGTATTTTAGATGTGCACATGCTTTTCTATGTAGAATCCGCTATGCCATTGCCAGCCAATTCTTTGCTGTCGTGAGCAATGGACGGGAAATTAAGTGTGGGTGAAACCAGGGAAGAAGCAACTTAACAGTCTAGTTGCAAACTGAGAATCTTACTTTGGGGTAGATGCTACTCCAGGGAGAATGTTCAAGGGCATTTGCTTTGCCTTCCAAGTGTCCCTTTGCAGTTGGGTAGCAGAGAACTGAAATGAATTCTCTCTCTCTCTCTCTCTCTCTCTCTCTCTCTCTCTCTCTCTCTCTCTCTCTCTCGTTCATACAATTATTGAGCTTCAGCTTTGTGCCAGACATGTTGCTGGGTGCTGGGAACATGACAACACCAACCCTATATGCCCTTCCTCCTCAACATCAGTGTAGGATGCACCGTGGTGTAAGTAACAAGTACACAAGGAATAAATAATTACAAAATGTGATTCCCACTGTAATCACTAGGAGGGAGGGGAGGAGGAGATGCTGAGACAGGGCATTTCCTTGAGCAGGCAAGGTGGCTTCTCTGAGGCAGTGTCATTGCACCTGGGGCGGAAGGCTGAGGAGCCCAGCAGGGAGTGGATGGGGCATGTTTCAAGCACAGGAAACATGTACATCAGCAGATAAAAAGGCAGATATTTCCATAAATAAATTGCAAGGGGATGGAGGAGGAGACAGAGAGAGAGAGAAAGAGAGAGAGAGAGAGAGAGAATCCTATAGGTTTAAAAACACTTAAGAGATATGTAGGGCCTCCCCAGTGGCGCAGTGGTTGAGCGCTGGGTTGCGAAGCTGCCCGCAGCCTCTGCAGCGCCGGTTCGATCCCCGGCTGCTCCCCGGCCACCAGAGGAGGGTCCTACAGGGCGCGCAGACCTCTCCTGCCGCCCGCTGCTCCCCTCAGCAGTGTACTTCGGTCCTTCTGCCTGCTCTGCTCCCCGCTCTGGCTCTGGTGAATTCTCTCAACCTCCCGTGCTTCTGACTGTACCCAGGGCTTGTATAAATAAATAAATAAATAAATAAATAAATAAATCTTTAAAAAAAATATGTCAATTGATTGCAACATGTAGATATTAATAGATCTTAATAGAATCCTGACTCAATCCATCCCTAGATGAAGATTGGTGAAATCCTCTGTAAAGCTGATGGGGAAAGAATGGCTTTGCCCTTCAGACTCTCGAGTCCTGTGGCATATACAGTTAGTTTCCTCTCCCTTGGGGTCCAGATGCCCTGGGTATGGGCCCCCAACATGGGCGGTATTATTGCTGGGCTGTTCCCTGATAAAGCAAGTGATCTATCAGGTGGGTGAGCTGCAGGCCGATAGAAGGGATTGTCCATCTTTCCAGTGGATTCTTCCTTTCATGCCCTGTAGGGAGCCATGACACCTGAGGGAGGCTTGGATCTGGTTGAAATAGGAAGCCATTCAGTTGAAGCCCATTGGCTCTAAAGCTTCACCCCTGCTTAGGCACCTGCTCTGGCTGGTGAGGAGAGACGATGGGCTGGAGGCTTGGACAGACACTGGACATTGGCTGGCCTGGTCCCTGCTGTGCTATCTCTTTGTCCATTCAGCGTGAGGTTGTTGACAGCTGCTCCCTTAGGTCAGAGACAAAGTGGGGAGAAGCATGGGGTTGCAGGTGTGGGGAGGGAGGACCCTGCAGGCCGTGGGAAGGAGCATGGCACCCAGAGTCAGGACTGAGTGTGAGACTCTGCTTTGTCCCTTAGCGCATGGTGGCCGGCCTTGTTCCTCACCCACCTGTGCTGCAGCTGCCCCATCTGGAAACGGGGCCACAACACCTGCCCCTTCCCCTCGCAGGGTTGTTGCAGCTCAGCAAAGCCTGGGAAAGCATCGGGCAGCATCTAGGTGCGCCTCAGAGCAAAACTCAGTGTGCAGAACCCACACAAGAGCCATGCCCCTTCCCTGTAATTATTCAGCAATTATTCACATAAGAAGGATTTCATTGTTATGTCTCCTGGAGTCACACTTGATGGCCTTTTCACAGTGGCACTGAGTTTGTGTACAGAAAGGTTATTCATTTTAAGGTTTCTGGGCCTTAATTGTTATTTGCTTTGCTTGGTTCCAGGGCGCTGTAAATTAGTGATAGCCACGGAGCATGTTTGTCCTGGCACAGGGATGCATCGGCTGCGCGACGCTATTTGGCGTGGCACCGGCCTGGGTTTCCCCATCTGTTTCTGATGTTTACATTGTTAAAGGTCCGATGGACACATAGGACATGGCCACATGCAGAGAGGGAACTTTTTTCCATTCCAGTGCATCAAACGAGATCTGAGCCCATAATAAACACAGCCCTAAATTACACTTGAGCTTAAGAAGGGCCGGCAGGCGAGGGGGGATTGATTGCTCGCCCTGGGGGATTCGCTCCCAGGAATGCTTCTGCAGCTCTGCAGCTAATCTTGAGGAACAGATTTGTTTTTTTAAAAGATTTATTTATGCATACAAGAACGGGGGTACAGGCCAAAGGTGGGGCGGTGTGTGAGAAGATTCACCAGAGACAGAGTGGGGAGCAGAACAGGCAGACTGACTGAAATACACTGCTGAGGGGAGCAGCAGGCGAGACAGGAGAGGTCTGTCTCGTCATGTGGGTAGCTCCCTGGTGGGGGATTGAACTCGTGCTGCAGAGGCTGTGGACAGCTTCACACTGCTGTGTTCAACTCCTTGGAACAGATTTTTGCCTGGTTTTTGAACAAGGAGAACCACATAAACTGCGTTCCAAATGGTGCCTGCCCCCAAGCAGATTCCTGAGAGCCATGGGTGCTGCGCCCTGGGGGTGAAGCTGCCCCAGGGGCCAGGGGCCAGGGGCCACGAGGTACCAGTGCTTTCTTGTCAGCTGGTGGATGAGCTGGTCTCAAACCCCAGCAGTTCTCCTACACTGTCACCCCCAGTCTGCTAAAGTAGGGCCTTGCATGTTTTAATGAGGAGGAAAGCTTCAGTTTTCCTCATTTTGTGTGTGAGACCACAAGAAGGGGCAGGAGGAGGGGGAGGCAGGCAGGGGAAGGGCATTCGGTGTCTGTAGAGAGCAGAGGCTTGGAGGAGAGGGGGTGTGTGTGTCAGGGGTATGGGGGAACTTGGGATTGTGTATGGTCAGGCGTTGTTGGCGGGGCAGCCTTTGCTTGGGCCTAGGCCCAGGCTTGGGCATTTACCGTCACGTTGTTATTTCAGCTGGGGTCCTCCTCTGTACCCACCCGAGTATTGCCCTCAGGTGAGAGTGAAACCTGCCCTCTTTCTGAGCCATTATCCTTCTCAGTCCCTAGAAATGAAGGGGCCGAGAGGGGGGCAGCTCTTTGTTCTTTCCCACATATTCAAGAGGGCACTGGGGATGGGGGTTTTCAGAACTCAGAGAGGAGAAACTCTCGCATCCTCAGCTTCATGGGCCCCCTGTCTGCTTCTCCCTCTGCTTTCCATACTCATGCTTTCCTAATCTGGTCTCATATTTGGGTAGATCTATTGCTAGCTCCCCGTGGAAGGGGACAGGGTGGCGAATTACATGAAATGTCTGGACGTTGTGGCCTGTTCAATATCTGCACCGCCCCAGAAAAATTCTTCCATCCCCTAATCCAGGTCTTCCATCTTGTTCTAGAGGCTCATCTGAACAAAACCCTCTCTCCCATGCGTTGTCCACACTGCAGTCAAGATGAACTTTCTAAAACCCTTGTGAAAGGCTCCTATGTGGAAATACTCATTGGTGTTTGGTTCTTGCCAACACTCCGACCCCTGTCCTGTGCCCACCTCTGAGGGGCATCTGACTGCAAACCCAGCAGAGGTTGGTGTTTCCTGGGTAGAAAGTGGGAGTGACTGCAGAGAAGCAAAAACTCTTCTTAGTTCAGTTTTTCCAAAAACTTGTCCATCTTCAGGGGATTACACTAGGAGGCATCTTGGTGGAAGTGGGGTGGGGTGCATGGAATGGGGGGAGAGGGCACCAAGAGCCTGATCTGCTTCCAGCTTCTATGCTTTCTGTCCTGTTGTTCTCTCTCCCTGGAAAAACACACAGACACACACAGACACACACATACAGACACAGACACACTGGCATGCATGCACACACACACGCATGCATCACCTTAGTCTTCAAACAGACCAGGTGTGATCTGCTGGTCTCATCCCTGACTCCTTCTTCCTGGGGGTCATCACTGCTTCCTGGGAAACACCACTCTCCATTACAACACCTGTCACACTGGATTTGAACTTCCTGTTAACACAGGGAGGTCACTTACTCACAATTGATACTCACCACTTGGCACGTGCTGGGCACACCTTTGTTAGTGACTGGCTGCTCTCAGGGCATCTCTGATGCCCTCTGGGCTGTCCTGGCACTCCTAATGTCCCAGACCCTCGACTACTGATATCCCAGGAGCGGGGGAATGTGATCAAATAGAAATGGCCACACCAGCTGTTTTTAACTCCATTGTCTTCTCCACAATAACTACAGCTTCTGCTGGGGTGGGAAGGTATTCAGGAAGGACACATGGGCCTTTCACCCAGAGACCCAGAACCTTCCCATGTTCACTGTGTCTCTTCCACCATTTAAAAAAACTCAGTGACTGGGTCGCCATCCATCCAGTTCTGCACTGGTAGCCCATGAGCTGTCCAGTAGCACCTTGCTTGTCCTCGCCACTGACTGGTCCATCCAAATCCATGCCCTGGGCCTACCCAGGAGCAGGATCTCTCGAACCCAGTCACTTCTCTCCTTCCCACTTTTACCCCAGCCTGGCCACCTGCACTCTTTTCCCTTCCCCATTCTCATTTCCAGACATAGAATAACGCAAACATGTCTAACTGGTGTCCGCAAGTTCACTCTGTCTCCCATATTCCCACTTAGACTCTATCCTCTGGTCAGAACAATCTCAAAATTGAAATCTGACACTGCCACACTCCTTAAAAACTTTTGCCTGCTTTTCCATCATTCTTAAGAAAAAGATAAAATTCTAGTCTTGGCCCACATGCCTCTGGCCCCTGTACCCTGGTCTGACACGAGGTGCCTCCTCGGGTCTTTTTTTCCCAGTCACTTTAGCTTTCTGGTCTCTTGTTACTTCTCCAGAATATCCTCTGTCACAGGACCTTTGCACATGCTCATCACATTTTATAGTTGCAACTTTATATATGTGAAGATAATTATTAATATCTATCTCCTTTACCCAGGAAGGCAGGAATGTCTCTTTTTGTTCACTATTGTATCTCTCTACCTAGCCTGGTGCCTGGCACTCAATAAACAATTGTTAAAATAAATGAATGAAAGAAGGAAAGACAGCACAGCCTGTTCCACATTTGTATACACACTTGACGGGAACATATCCAGCTTGTCCTACTAACCATTAACTACTAAATTTAATAAGAGGAAATTTTACATGGGCAATACTGTTCCTGTATTTTATTAATCAAAACCTTAATATTATAAAGAGTGCAAAGATCTGCCCCATTGTAAAAGGCTCCATATGACTTTAAGAATTACTTCTAATAAAATGATGAATAGCTCTTCACTCCATTAACAAATGATCATTAATTTTAATTCACATGTCTCACATCTGTTTCTGATCTTTGTCCTTTCAAATGTAATTAAAGTAATTGTAAATAAGCAGCACATCATTGAACGTTACAGGTGATTGTACTAACTATGCTGTGCCTAAGCTCTCGCCAGTGTAACTGTTCTTCCTTGGGCTCCATTCCAGTTGGGTGCTCTATCTCCTGGGAGAAAGGAGGAATGTTGTAAAGGAACAGAAGTGGGTTGGTTTCTCCAAAGGGCAATTCTACTTCCATGGGCTTTTTGCTTTGCTGTGTTTGTTTTATTTATGCATCCATAAAAATGATGAGCTTTCAAGGAGTTCAGAAAGTTTTCCTTCTTGAAAAAGAAAAATAAAGGATGGTTTCACTTATAGCAGGAATATGGGGAAACCCAATAAGACATGAGTGTAAAAAAATAATAACAGTACAAAACACAACAAAGCAAAACCAGACAATTGTAAATCAGAGACATCCTGCAGGGGAGGAAGCGGGAGGGGGATTGGAAGGGGGTGGAGCACAGGGACTGAGGTGATGGTGCACGGGTGCATTGGGGAAGGACACTATGGGGACTACACCTGAGGGAGTGAGGGGAAGCAAATATTGTTTAAAAATGAACAGTGATGTAAAAAATAAAAAAATTAATATAAAAATGTAAAAATAAATAAAGATGCAGTTTTGATTTAAAAAAATAAAAATGAAAAGAAAAAAAAGAGGAAGTTTTCCTTCTTACTCCCACTCCCCAAAAGTCTGTTCAAATATGCCTGAGATTCCTTTAAGAAACATAATATTCTTTCTCACAATAAGACTAAAAACGAAAATGCTTTTAGAGGAGGAATTATTTGAATTCCTACTAAAGTGTGAATGACTGACATGAGGTCATTTCTTAGGAGTATGTTTGGATATGGAAAAGGTCCTGAGTGCCTAGAGTAAGGAAAAGGACCCAGGAAGGGGAGGTCTGCCTGGCATTTCCAGAAATCTACGTTCATGTCTTACTCTGTCCTTGTTGGAGTAATAGGGGGCCAATCCCGGGAACAGTCAATGTGTGGGAGAGCTCAGTAATGGGGTCAAGAAATTTGTGCCAAGCCTGTCTCTCGGCTCAGGAGATGGAGGGTGACCATCTTCATATCCGTAGGAATCCCTGGTCTCTGGTGTGCAGGGAAAGAAAACTGACTTCCATTGAATGAGTCAGAAAACCCTGCAAAACCACTCCCTTATTAAACCTCTCATATCTCTTTCTGGGAGAAAACAGGCTTTATTATGGATGAAATAAAAATTTTAATACACTTGGGAAAAACCATGCAAGTGAAGTGTTTTCCACATACCTGAGTCTAAATTGTTACAGGGAAATTTTATTGTAATAGGGCCCATGATCTCAGAAACCAGGTTTTTATCTGGAGGCTATTCTGCTTTTATAACCACATCAAATCAGTGGAACATATGAGCTGATGACGATTTTGTTTCTTAGGTCTTTCGTGTTTGTGAAACCAATTTCTGCTCTTGACACAGTTACACTCCTGATGTTGTATTTGAAGGGATAAATGGATCTTTCTCTCTCTCTGTCTCTCTCTTTCTCTCTGTCACTCACTTACTTTGGATTTCCTTGGAACGGAGAAGAGTGGGTCCTGATGATTCTGGTTCTGGAAACAGAGAGAATGCCACTCCTGAACTCCCAACCCATTAACCATTCTCCCCATGCTTTTGTGGGGTGGGAGGTGAGGGTGGTGGGGAGAAAGTGCTCCCCTGGTCAGAGCCCACAGGGAAGCAGCGAGGTGACTGCTGTTGTAATAGTCATGGCAGAGGAGGTGGTTTGAATGACAAGCTGTGAGAAGTCAAAGCATCTCCCCCGGTTTTCTCCTGGGGACTCCTGTGCAATCCAGTGTGCTTGTCACTTGGACTTTAACTGTCTCTTCTGGAGTTAGTGTCTTAGTTCTTACATTCTTCCAAGAGTGATTTTTGCCATCAGTTCCCTTGCAAATCTTTAGTCTAAATGTTTACTATTTTTGGATGCCTGTGGGCATGCTACATTAGATAGAAAGGGGCCTCATTTCTAGCCTGAAAAGGGGCCTCATTTCTAGCCTGTATGCGGCCTCCTGGAATCTCAGTGCTAAGAGAGGAGGTGCCTCTTTTACTCTTGGTGGGAAGAAATAAAAGTCTGTAGGTAGATACTTCGGTGGCTAGGGGAAGAAATAACTTTTTCTCTGCAAAATATATTGCAGTGTATTTAACTGTATGGTCTGTAAAAAGAAATTGTAGTTTAGAATAAGTTGCCATGAGGGGCTGACATGGAGGAAATCATGCCTCCAGAACTAACCACTTAACACTCTGCAGACTTTTTGCCTATGCAAGTATCTTTCTTCTTGCCCCCAAATCATCTCATGTTGCACTGACTATCCTCTTGTTAGCTGTTTTTTTTTTTCACTTAATATTCTGTGGCTGTGTTTCCATAACAACATAAAAATCATGTCCATTTTTAAAAATGAGGTTGTAGCATTAGTTGTATGGATGCATATTCATTTACGTAACCACTTTTCAAGGGATGCCCGTTGAGGTTGTTTCCTATTTTTCACTGTTGTAAATAACTTGGTATTTTTGTTAAAGAATATATAAATAAGCTGGGATTTTTGTAAAAGATTCATTATCCTTCCTTAGGAAGAATAACTTCCATTAAAACAGTGGCAACAACACGGACAAGAACTAACAACTCCTAAAGCAACTTTCTGCTGCTTCCTCTCCTCCAGTTTCCTATTCCTTCTCTCTGGTATCTCGAACCTTCAGTCTCCTTCACTCCTTTATGCAGAGAGAGTCTCTCCCCTTCCATTTGGAACCTGGGTGCCAACCTGTTCTTCAACCATTCAACAAATAGTCCTTAAGTGCTATCTATTAAAAGTTTTGCATGCTCAGAAAGGAGCTGAGGGACTTTATCCTTCTATGGGGGGGGGGGCGGGAGAGAGAGAGAGAAAGAGAGAGAAGAGAGAGAGAGAGAGAGAGAGAGAGAGAGGATGAGTTAATCAAGATACAAAGTGGACATTGAGTCTGTGCCTAAACCTCTAGTGTGTTGTTTTACTTATTGTGGTTTTAGGACATTTTGATATTGGGCAGGGCAACGCCTTTAGAACTTTTAAGAAGGGGATCAGTTAAACAGAAATACAAGGCAAAGATCAGGAAAAGGGGAGAAACCTAGAGGGACTTCCTGGCAGTTCTAGGAAACTTCCTTCTGGTTGGCAGAGACTTTTTTCCCCAGGGACATTCCCAGCTTCCCAGGAGGAAACGAAGCTGCTGGCACATATAGGGAACCTCAGCTTCCTAAGATCAATCAAAGCAATTTTCTCCCCTCTCATGTCTAAAAAGGTGACAACAGTAATGTCTGTGTGACGAAATGGAAAGTCCCTAGGAGGGCGTGGTGATGTCAGCTGAGGCAATAATCACATGAATTGCAATGTCCTCAGTGTAGTAAGTTGATGTGCAACTGATCATGATGGAAGAAAAATCATCAGATTCCTCAGGCGACAGAGAACCTGGTTCCCTTGACTGTAACCCAAGTCTGAAATACTCACCTTCCTTCAGCAGCTTCTCCTTTTTTCCGTAACAAGTTTGATTTTCTTTTAAAGTCGAAATAAATGAATTTTTTTTGTGGTTGTTGATGAATAATTTGTGATGTAACATATTCCCATTTTTGAATTTCAGGCTACTACTGTCCTTCCTAGCCCACGTGGGAATTGATTCTGGGAAGTCAAAGGATGCATGTCTGCAGCGCTCTCACTCACCGTGATCCGTGCTAGTAAATGAGGACATTAGAACAAACATCATGAGGCCTCGGCTGCGAGCACCAATTGTGTTTTTCTTAATAGCTGTTAGAGTTATTGGGTTTTGCGTTTTATAATACCATTTGTGATTATGCTGGAGTGAGCAGAAAAGAGGAAGCTCTGGTAATGTGGATTATTTTTGATGCATTAAAGAGGCATATTAGATTCGGAATCCAAGATTTTGGAGTTAGAACTAGTCCTACTAGCTGTGTTTCCTCGTATACCATTTCTTTTTCGTGAATCTTCATTGTGTTGTCTATAAAATAGAGAAAATAAGACTTAAGGTATTCAAAAGGGGGCCAAATGGCCCTCTCCTATGATGGGTGGGGGGGAGGGAGGGAGGGAGAGAGAGAGAGAGAGAGAGAGAGTGTGAGAGAGAGATTCAACACTTTTTTTTGATAGTTGAATGGACTGAAAAGGATAATGCATTGAAAACCACTTTGCACAAAGCAAAGCATAATCAATCTTAAGACAGTGTTCAGGAAATAGGCCTATGAAATACCAAGAAAATATCTAGGGACACAAAACATTAGTTGAGTTTCCTTTTTTCTCCTCTTCCCTCCTCCTCTCCCTTCCTTCTCCCCCGACCCCACCTCTTTCCCCCTCCTGCTTCCTTGTAAATAGCCCATTAACCTAGTAATTAATTTTTGGACCTGATGAAAACAGTCTCTATTGGCTCCATTTTATCATTTTTGTGATGGTCATATCATAAGTAAATCTAGCCTCTTCTCTTACAAGGGACTTTTACAAAATGCTCAGAGGGGACTTTTAAAATATACTGATTCCAAGTTCTCACTCCGGACCTACTGAATCCACAAATATCCTCGGACACTGGGGCCCCCCAATCCGGGTCTCTAACCAGCTTCAGACACACAGTCAGGTTTAGGATTTCATCTGTTGATGGGAACCAAGAGGTGGTGGCTCTACTTCTTGCTCTCTGTCAGGTACTAGGTGAGTCTCTCTGGGATCATTTTTGTCATCAGTAAAATGTCTGTGATCAAAATCCAAAGGCAGTGGAACTTCACCTACATCTGATGTATAAACAAAGAAGCATTTGGGGCCTCCCCGGTGGCGCAGTAGTTGAGTGCTGGGCTGCAAATCTGCCCGCAGCCTCTGTAGCGCTGGTTCGATCCCCGGCCGCCGGGAGAGGGTCCCACATGGCGCGCAAACCCCTCCTGCCACCCGCTGCTCCCCTCAGCAGTGTACTTCATCAGTCTGCCTGTTCTGTATCCTGCTCTGGCTCTGGTGAATTCTCTCACCCTCTTCTGCTTCTGACTGTACCCAGTGCTTGTATAAATAAATAAATAAATCTTTAAAAAAAATAAACAATGAAACATTCAAAGCCAATCAGAAGATTTCAAATGTCTTGTAAACCCTCATTGTTTCTGCTAATATTTGATACTCTGAAAACTTCTGTCTGAACTGAGTTCTATAGCTAAAGAAGTTTGGAACCCACCAAGAATCTGTGACCTCTATATTACCCTCTAGCCCTGACAATCTTTGGTTACAGAGCCACAGTTAAAATGCTCTCAGAGAAGGTGGTATAAAACTTCTTTCTTTTGTTTTATATTTTGGTTATTAAAAATCAGCACATATCAGCGATGTGGAGAGACCCACTTTGAGGATAATTTTGGATCTTCAAAGACCTCTTCTCTGCCTCCTTGAAAAAGTTGTGTTAAAGCAATTAAATGTTATTTGAAGGTAAGAACAAGCACAAGCTGACTACTGAATAACAGGAATAGTGTTAAGAAAACAAACCAACCCTTACCCTGGGATCAAAGCCAGAGAGAGGCAGAGTGATCATGTGCTGGGGAGAAGGAAAGAAAGGGAGGCCTTAGAATGGCTTCAGCTCAATTAAAGATGTGAATGTGCAATTTGGGGATAGTCTTCTGAATCCCGAACAATAGCTGGCAACAGAAACATGAATGGCCCCAGGAGAGCTCACAATGCAAGAAACACTGGATTATGCATCTTTGTTCAGACAAGGGGCCAAATAAGGGAACAAAACAAACAAGTGGACATAATTGTTTGCCATTCAAGCCGCAGACTGCTCGGCATATGGTGTGCGGAGATTCGGAATGCATAGGAGATCTCGCTTGGAACGACTATTCTTGTTCCAGAGACCTGGAAGCCAGATGAGAAGGGGCCTGGCTGAAAGATGGGGCGGGTTGTACTCTCCTCTCCATTTCTGATGCAGAGCAGTTTCTCAGCGTATTCACCCAAGATATTGACCAAACTTGGCTCCAGTAGATGTTTATTGCTTCTAAAACTCGACTCTCTCCCACAAAGGACAAAGATATGCCATTCCTTCAGATATTTTGAAAACATGCTCCAGACTTTGAAGAGAATTCCCCCAAAGGAGAGGCACATGAGTAACATTGAGAATAAGTGTGTGGAGTCCCCAGGTACTGGGGCTGGGGGGAGCTTGGGATCCCGGTGCTTTTGTTACCTTGTTTGTGTAACTGTCAGAACGGGAATGATTGGGTTGTGGTTATGTGGGGTTTGTGAGATGTAACCACAGCATAGTCTGTCTGGCTTAGATGCAAGAATTCACAGAGCAGGGAGGAGGAGAAACAGGACAAGATGATCAAAAATTGAACTCATCAAGTCAAGTCTGTGTCTTCTAAGGGGGTTCATTTATCAATTGACAAGGGGCTACATGACAAGGGGCAAAAAGAGAATTCTTGGGCCAAATACATCTGGGAACCAGTTGAAGTTAAGTGTTTTGTTTTCTTTTAAGATTTTATTTTTGCTTATAAGAACTGGGGTACAGGCCAGAGGTGCTGGGGGCACTGAGAGGATTCACCAGAGACAGAGTGAGAAGAACAGGCAGATCTACTGAAATACACTGCTAAGGGGAGCAGTGGGTAAAGCAGGAGAGGTCTGCTGTGCCATGTGGGTCAGCTCCCTGACAGGGGATCAAACTCGGACTATCAAACTGTTGTGGTAGGCCATTGTGTTAGGCTGCTGTGGTGGTAGCACTAAGACTTAACCCCTAGGCCACCAGGGAGGCCCCCATGATGTTAAGTGGTTTCCTTTAAAAAAAATCTATTGGATGACATCTCATAACCTTTGGTATTTTAGGAAGGCATAGGTCATGCAGCATTTCCAAGTATATTTGCTCACAAATACTTATTTGCATGGTATCTTCTGGGACTAATGTTTCATGGAGCACATATCACAAAGAGAAGAAGCTGAGGTGAAGAATCTTAGGGACTTGAGAGTCTGCTTCTTCGTTGTAGAAATCAGGTTAGATCCTGAGAGAGGAAGTGATTTTCCCAGGATCACACAGAGTTTTTGGCTCATGCTGGATGAGAAGACAAGATGTCAGGCGGAAGTTAAGGGTTTTAGGAATCCAGGCCTGTCTCGTTCTACTACATCCCACTGCACTTGTTGCTGCCCCTTTTTCCAGGGGTTCGACACTAATCTACAGTAAAGTTGAAATTAATAAAGATGGCTAATCAGGGGTCAGCTTTTGGAGGCATTTGAATGCCAGATACATTTGGATTATATCCTGTTGTATTGTATTTCCACTGTCATACTTATACTGTGTCCTTATTGTCTCTGAAGGCAGATTGTATCACTTTGTTCACAGTTGTTACTTCTTTACTCATCTTTGCCATGGTGGGTGGAGTCTACTTTCCTATCCTATTGATGTTGAACTTGACCAACCATGTGTTATGGGCTGAAATTTCATACCCTTCAAGGCATGTATTGAAATCCTAACCCCCCTAGCAGCTCAGAATGTGACTGTACTTGGAGATAGGGTCTTTAAAGATGGATTAAGTTAAACCGAGGCCATTAGGGTGGATACTAACTCAAGACTGTGTCCTTATCAGAAGAGATTAGGACACAGACAAACACAGAGAGAAGACCATATGAAGACAAGATGGCCACCTACAAGTCAAGGAGAGAGACTTCAGAAGAAAAGAACTCTGCGACACCTTGACCTTGAACTTCTAGCCTCTAGAACTGTGAGACAGCCCTAACAAACTAATAACCAATGTGATTGGCTTTGGCCCAAGGTGTGTGGTTGAGAGTGCCAGTATGTCATCTCTGAGCTTGGCCAGTTAGAACTCTGGCTTCTTTCCACTTACCCTTCTTGTGCATTTGTGTAAACTCATCCCAGATAGCTACTAATATCAGGAAGAGTGGAGTGGAGCAGAGAAGACTTGAACTCAACTTTCAGCTCACAGCAGTAACTCCACTGTCAACCCACTGACCCATGAGGCAGAAAGATAAATGTTGTTATAAACCCCTGAAGTTCTAGAGTTGTTTGTTATGCAGCATTTCTAAGCAATAGTTGACTAATTGATTTTTCCATGTGGCTGTAAGTCATGTAAGGGTAAGACTCATTTTGTGCCTTACTGTATTCCCAGCAACTAGCATGGTGTCTGGCCTGCAGCAGGTTCTCAGGAAATGCTTATAGAATTAACAAACACAGCATGATGAGCCCTGGAGATTTTTGAGCAACTGGATGATGTGTGCTTTTGAGAAGTTTAATTTGGCAGTGATACATATAACAGATTAGAGGGAGGGTGACCAGGTGTCTGCTCTAAAGAGGAAGCAATGAAGACATGGACTAGGATGTGTGATGGATGCAGGTAGGTGGAGTCTGGAGCTTCTATAATCTTATAGACCCCTCTTTATAAGGAAGGTCAGTGAATACAAAATTAGTATAAATTTAGGGACAGGTCCTTGGAATAGGCCTATAGACATGAAAGACCCTGAAGCTTCCATCCCATTAGATTCATAGTAAGTTCTGTCTTTCTGGGGGACATGATAACAAAAGTCACCATCTGTCAGGGTGCATAATTATTTATATGCTTTGTACTTTGTATTTATCTTGTTTTAGTTAGGAAATATAGCTGCTATAATAGACAAATCACAAAATCTCAGGGACTTAACAGATGATTATGTATGAATTGTGTATCCCCCAAATGGCATATGTTGGAATTCTAACCCAGCATCTCAGAATGTCACCTTATTTGGAAATAGGGTTGTACCAGATGTAATTAGTTGAGATGAGGTTATTAGGCTGGTCCCTAATCTAATATGCCCATCGGGATATAAGGGTCCAACCTAGACACAGACACACAGAGATCACCATGTAAAGATGACAGTGGGAGACTGGGTGGTGCTTCTACTGTGGAATTCAACAGATTGCTGGAAAACCAGCAGAAGCCAAGAGAGAAGGCCTGGAGCAGATGCTTCCTCACAACCCTCAGAAGGAATCAATTCTGCTAACACTATGATCTGGGACCTCAAGCCTCCAGAACTGTCAGGCAATACATTTCCGTTTTAGTGAAGTGTTTAAGTCCCCCACTCTGTGCTACTTGCACAGCAGCCCTTGCCAACGAACATGGTGTCTGAGGTAGTGTCATCGTGATTGTTAGGCACTACCATCTTGTGGTTCTACTGTCTCTGTCACATGGCTTCCATAGTCACTGTGCTTGTCTCCAAGGAGAGGCAGGTAGAGAGGGAAGAGCATGGAGGGACACAAGTGAAGGGCTTTATGGGCCACGCCTGGAAGCTACATACAACATTGCCATTCACATTCCAGTGGTTAGAACTCAGTCACATAGGAACAGCTAAGGCAAAGGATGCTGGGAACAGAAGTCTGACTGTGCACCTGGGAAAAAGGGGAAATGAATGGATGGGGATTAGCTGGCCAGTCTTCAAGATATCTCTTGGCATAGGTAGCATGAGGATATGGAAATAATTTGTCTTAGATCATACTGCTAGAAAGTGGCATATACTTTATATCTTTATAAAAGAAAATTGTATTTGTAATCAAAACCTATTCAGAGATATAATGTAAAGATAACAGCCCCATTGCTACTCCTCTACCAAAGCCAGATTCCAGAGGAGACTGGAGTGCCAGCCCCGTGGGCTCACCTTCAGCATCATCCCACCTGGCCAGGTGGCTTGGCGGACTAAGTGGGATCAGGACTGGTGCTCCCATAACCAAGTACAAGGATGTTTGTCTCCTCCCCAATATAGAAGTCACTGATCTCTCTCCCTCTCTTTATGATAAAGTACCATTGTTTTCTACCCTTGTTGACAGTATAGGATTTCCCCCCCCACCCCCAGGTGACAAAAGTCACTGATTTGTACACAGCGAACCTAATTTCTGACCTGTATTTGGTGGCAACTGATCGAGCCATGGACAAGGTCAGGAGATCAGAAAAGCATCAGGTCACTATGGCTGTTACGAGCTGCTTGCCGGATGGACAATGCAGACATACGCTCAGAAACAGTCATGATTATTTTTAAAGTTGATGGTCTGCTTGATTTTTCTTTGCTAAATAAAAGCATGACTTGGATCGTCGCTGAAAGTGATATGACAGTGGTGTTTTGATTTCCTGGCTTTTCACCTTAAACCTGAAAATGTTGATTCTGTCTTTTTTTTTTTTTTTTAAAGGCTGGGTCAATGTAAGGTTTTATTTGCTCATCTTAGGTAAAGAAGTGAATTTAGTTGGATTATCATCAAGTCATCTCATAGGCGGACTGTTTGTTCTCAGCACAGGAATACCCCTCTGGTTTTGCTATCTCCAACATTTACAGCTCTCACCTTTGTGTTTTTGCTGTACAATTCCCATGGATGTCTCTTATCTCCCCGGAACACTTGCCTCGTTCAAGTGCTACTGCTTTGTTAGAAAATAGGTTTTAATTCTCTTAAGGTGAAACATTTCCCTCATTTACTTTTCATTCGTTGAATGAACATTTATCGAATACCTTCTTGGGCCAGGTCCCCAGCGTCCCGAAATGAATGTGACAGTCCCGGCCTCCACACCCAGCGCCTAGTGGGGTTGGTCCCATTGTCACGGCAGCTCATGCTGTGTGATGTGGACACCCAGTTATCTTGTTCTCAGTTCCAGGGGCAGCTTCAGGCATTAAATGAAGAGACTGAACATACACTTGATAGTCTTAAAATTCTAAAAGATATCTTCCTGGATGTTTACATAAATATAAATAATTTCCCTTATTATGATAAAAGAGAGTTGAACAGGAAGTGAAGACGATATTTCTGGAAAATAGGCATTACTCAAAGTGACATGGAGTGAATCATTGACTTTCTCTTTATTAGAGAGTGGCTCGCTGCTAAATAAATTATTGAATGTATCAGGGAAGAGCCTCGTCTACTTTCTGCTTTTTTCTGGAATCCTTTCTTCCCTTTCTCCCTCCTCACTACTTCCTTTCCTCCTTACTCTCATCCCTCCTTCCCTTGGTGTGGTTTTTTTTTTTTTTTTTTTTCGGTTAGTTAGACGTTCTTTGTAAACCTGCCATATTCAAGGTGGCTCTACATTCAATTTTAAGTATACACCCCTTTTATAGAATTTCATTTTTTTTCAAAGTAAAATGCCTTTAAACATATTTAACTACATGTAATTTGACTTCTATATACTTGTTATAAAAGAGCTTACAAAATGGAAAAAAGTCCTCGGTGAGCCTTGGGCCTCTCCCTCTGACTTGGGCAGTATCACTTCAGTGGGGTTCAGGTTGGGGGTGGGGGACATGCAGGTGAAGGGGGCTCAGCCTGTGTGATCCAACCGGGGAGATAAGGCAGAAGCCTATCTCTGTCCTAAAGGTGTGATTTGGTGAGCACATGGCATCCCTCCTGGACTTCCCCAGCCAGTCTTTCAGGAAGTGTGTGCAAAGTGAGAAATTACTTCATCCACTTCATTTTTTATCCCTGCACATTTATGTTCAAAACTATCCCTCTAGACAAAGTGTTTCCCAAGAATTGGCTTTTGTTGATTTGATACAATCCAAATCACTCATGGGGAGAATTTCTGACTTCCTTTGTTGTATATTGTGGGGGTCAGCAAACTACGGCCATCTGTTTTTGTATAGCCTGTGGTCGAAAATGGATTTTACAGTTTTAAATGGCTGAAAGAAATCAAAAGAGGAATATTTTGTGACTTGAGGAAATTATATGAAATTCAAATTTCCGTGTCCATAAATAAAGTTTTATTGGAACACAGCCATGCTCATTAATTCATGTATTGTTCACTGCTGCTTTTTTTTACAATGGCAGAGTTTGAGTAGCTATGATAGAGGCCATATGGCCCAGAAGTAAAGTTGGAAATATTTATTATCTGGTTCTTCAAGGAGTCTGTTAATTCCCTGAGATGATCTATCTATCTATCTATCTATCTATCTATCTATCTATCTATCTATCTATCTATTTATCGATCTATCTATCGATCTATTGGAGGAAAGGTTAAAAAAAAAAAAAAGGCATCTTTAACAATTGGTCCCAGAATCTCTTCCAGAGAAGGAATTGTCTTTTAGAAAAATCTTCTGGGCCCTGTGGATGTGAAAGCAGAAACCCCAGAGAAGGTTGGGGGCAGCATCCAGTTGCTCTACATAAAAATGGAGACTCTGTCCTCCTTGTCCAGAGAGAAAGAAGGTGGCTCTTATAGCAAAACACATTCATACATCCCAACTCTGTGTGACTATGGGACAGTGACTTAACCTCTCTGATCTCCAGGTCCTGTATTTGTAATCTGGAAACAATAATGAAGTTTACGTTTCAGGTTCTGTGAGGATAAAATAAGTAGACAGACAGATAGACAGACAGATATTGTACTTAGCATGGAGTCTGGCACATGGTAAGCTTACAGACTCTGAACTAGGAATTATGATTATGATATTTACCGCAGACAGAAGTGAATGAAGTCGCATAAATATGTGATGTACCCAGAACACGGACTAGCAAATCCCTCTTACATCAGGGGGCTGAGAGCCTCTGACTCTCCGTCCTTCTTGGAGCCAGGTCTGTGACCCACAAGGTGCACCTGCTGGCAGAGGGGCCCTGGAGGGACCCCTGGGGGCTGGGTAGTATGGCCCTTGAGTGAGAAGGGTGAGGGTGATAGGTTTTAGCACAAGCAGTGTCTTTGCAAGTTGCTGACAGTTATTAGAAGAGGCCTGTCTTCTCAGAGGTTCAAAGAGGGAGAAACGGTTAGTGGTGTGATACGCGGTACAGTATTTGGGAAGAAGCTACTGATAATGAGGTTGTTGGATGGATTTTTCCAACAAAATAAGGGGTTCCTGCAAAATGGGAATATCTTGCCTCACACACCAAAGGTCAATGGACACTCAGGAGTGTTTTTTGGTGATGCTGAGTACTTTATTTTTTTTTAAGGTTTATTTATGCATAAAAGAGCTGGGGTACAGGTCAGAGAAGCAGTGGGGTGGGGTGGTGAGAGGATTTACCAGAGACAGAGTGCGGAGCAGAACGGGCAGATTGACTGAAATATGCTGAGGGGAGCAGCGGGTGAGACAGGAGAGGTCTGCCTCGCCATGTGGGTTTCTCTCTGGCCGGCCGGGGATCGAACTCATGCTGCAGAGTCTGCAGATTGCTTCATAGTGCGGTGCTTAACCCCTTGCGCCACGAGGGAGGTCCCATGCTGAGTATTTTAGGCCTTTTCTCCTGAACAAAGGTTTTCCATTTAGATTTCCTTTTAATTTAGAGTAAACATTACCGATTGGCCTCTAAGCAGCTTTGAACCACGTGTTAAATTAAACGGTGGGCACCATTTTGTGTGTGAGCAGTTGCTCAGCTTGTGTTCCAGAGGCAGAACCACCAGCCAGATTCAAATCTTGGCTCTGCCATTTATTCACAGTGATCTCGGAAGAGTTATTTCCACAAATATCATAATACCCCCATTGTAGTAGCCGGTTGACATCTGGGATCTCCTCTTGTTGACGTTCACACCCTGGTGGAATCTTTTCCTACAATGCACTGGGTGTGTCTGTGTGATGGAGAGAACAGGCGGAGATGATGGTGTATGGCTGGCTCTGTAGTTAAGGTATAAAAGAGACTGCAGCTCGAATTAGTTCTCTACCCTGAACCTCCTCCCCCTTGATCACCAGTTCTAGGGGAAGCCAAATGCCATGAAATGAGGATGCACTATTGAGAGGCTTGTGGGGGCGAAACTGGGGTGTGTCAATAAACACAATAGTTCAATACTTTTAGGGACTCAGAGCCGGAGCCATCCAGCTAAACTCCCCAAATCCTGATCCACAGAAATTGCAGGATAATAAATATTGTTTAAGCTGATACATTTCCAGGCTATTTGTTACAGTACTATCCTAATATAGAACCTCATAGAATTGATGATATTGATAAAGTTCTAGAACAACACCTGCCACATAGCAAATACCATGAGAGTGTGTCAAATACATAAATTCACATGTAAATACATAGCTCACTGGGGGATAAGGTGGGGAAGTGGCTCTTCTAGTTGGTCAAAACCCATATAGCCTAATCTTGGCTGTTTCAAAATCAAAGGCTTTTGCTTTCTTTAAGGCGCTCTTGCATGTTTTCATAACAATCTGACATAAGGAGGAGACCCTGATTTATATTTCCCACAGAAGAGAAAGAGATTGAAATGGTAAGTGCCAAAGAAATTAAAAGTCATTTCAGCTTTTCAATTCATTACTTCTGGAAAAAAATTTTGAGCCTAGCTTCATTACTAGTGCTCCGTTTTAGTGCTGATGATAATTGCAAAGGCAGTATTTTAAATTAGAATGTATAAGACCACATGTAATTAACCTGTACAGAAGGGCTGAGACTTCATATTAGACTATTAAATCAATCCCAACAGAATCACTAATGCTGAGCAATTGATTTGAAAATACTGTATGGGCAGAGTAAAGAAGCTGATGCTAATTACCATCCGCGACAATTTAGCACACTCCTCGGATTTAGTTAGAGAGGCAGAATTTTTCCTCTGGCCCTTAACCCACTCAAAGCTGAGAATACAAATTAGTTTGGAGTGAATACTTAACACAACCTGGAGTTTATGGTGAGAGGGTTTTTCTGCCGCTTCATGAGTGTGATGATCACAGTGGACCACAGCTCGGGCCTGGTGTCTGCTGGTAGATGTATTGGTGCGTGTGTTTTGAGGTTCTGGAGAAGAGCCCCAGGAGGAGTCTGGGTGTGGCATTTCAAGATGTGGTGGGTGCGAGCAGCTTCCACTGCAACATGTGTTTTGTGATTCACCCTTTTACACATTCCTTTCTCCCCTCAGCTCTATTCTTATTTCTCCTTGTTCTACCCTGCAGTGCCATTTTCTTTTTTATTCTTCCTCCTTTTCATTGACTCAAACAGCTGGTGAAGATCTACTGGCTTACCCAACAGAAAGAAGAGTAACAACCCTAGTTGGGACAGAGAATGCAAGCTGGCTATCAGGATCCAAGCCAATATGGCTGTAACCAGGCACATGGCTAATGACATCTCCCAGATTCTCTTGCAGGGCGGTATGACCAAGTCCCTCCAGGGCACTGTTAGGGGAAGTGATGTGTGTCACGTCCAGGCTGAACCCTTTGAAAGAATGGGTGCATATCCTCTGACTCTCTCTCTTTCCTGGCCAGATGTAGATGCTCACATGACTCTAGAGTCATCAGAGGGAGTGTGCCTGGGTCCCTGAATCATCACAGGGAGTAAGACCAATGTCAATCTGGTTCATACTCCTGGGCGTACCATGTGAACAAGAAATATTTGTATCTGAGGCGTTGCACATTTTCAGGTCTATTGTATCCCTTCTTCTTACCCCAACTAATTATGTACATTCGTGATCTCATGGAATCCTTATAACAACTCATTAAGGGCATTATTAATATTCTGTTTTGCACAAGAAGAAACAAAGTTCAGAAGATTAAATAATGTGTCTGAGGATGCCCAGATTGTAAATGACAGACCTGGGATTATTTTAACACATATGGGAGGGGGGAGGTGTAGAGGGAGTGATCAAGAGGTTTAAGATGCTGTCTTTGAGGTCTAGAAATCCAAAGGTTATAGAGGGCCATCTTCTTTGTGACCAAGAAGAACCAGAGGCTGTTTACACCTGCCATCCATTCCAGTTGGTTAGCCATGCCAGGTGGTTGTTAGATGTTTTGAATATTACTTCTACTTAAGGGAAAGCATGACAACCAGTACCTGTCTTCTTTGTGGTAATTTAGCTTCTACCGGGCTCCCATCCAGAGTGAAGAGGATGCCAACTATGAAAAGCCATTCTGATTCTTTCAATGTGCCTTGATGGTATTGGGGCAAATAGTTCTCCAAAAATTGCCCAATCCCCTAGTGGGCAAATGCTCAGTCAAACAGACTTGGCCCAAAGCAAGGTCTGAAAGCTTGCCACAAATCTAAGGTAACTTCTGGCTAGGAACACAAGAAAGGGTGTAAGTCAGTCTCGGAGAGTTAGGACAAGAGAGACCCAAAATTCAAAATGCACCACCCAAAATTCAAAATCCATTCAATAGTCCACCATGAAGTCATGATAATGGCTGCTGTTATCTCTGCCAAGCACCAGGAGCAGCCTCCCCATGTGTCCATTCCAAATTCTCTACATGTCTGTCCTCCATGGGTCTCTTCCAAGTACCCTCCCTTCCTCATTAATTGTAGATCCACCTTGCTCCTTCCCAGCTGCCCTCATTCAGGAAGTTTGGTCCATGGTGGGCTGGGACATGTAATCCATGGAGGCTGCATGTGAGTGGGGGTAGGGGAAATCACACCCCTTCATTGCTCCTCCCCCTTTCACATAGAAGAATCTGTAACAAAATTAAGGCATCAGCACACTGTTCCTCTCTGGAGGCTCTAGGGGAGAATGTGTTTTGTTTCTTTCAGTTTCCAGAGGCTGCCCAGTTCCCTGGCTCATGCCCCACCCCCCCAATCTTCACAGCCAGTACCACATCACTCTGATGCTAACTCTCTGCCTCCCTTTTCCATATGTAAGGTCCCACCCAGATGATCCAGGATAATCTCCCTATTTTCTATTTTGATTTAAAATTGTCTTTATTCACATGCAGTGAAACAGCCAGAAAGATATGGGAGCAGACAAACAGAAAAGATGAATCCTAGAGAAAGAGAAAACCCAATTTCCTCTTCAGTTTTGACTCTCCAGTAGGAGTTCTGTACCTCCAGCATGTTGTGCTTCTAGTGACCTCACTAGAATCAGGGTGCTTTAGGATCAGGGTGCTCACTCTCTCTCTCCTTTCTCTTACCATTTGTACAGCAGTATGTTTGACAGGCAAGTGAGGAGTGAGCGTGTGTATGGTAGTAGATGTTGGAAGTCTTTGAGCTTGCCTGAGCACCTGGGGCTGCTAGCCTATAAAGCACGTTGGTGCCAATTGTGAAAACAGCCTGTCTGTGAAAACAGCCTGTGACATAGCCCTGGGCAAGATGTGTGAGTAGTCAGAAGTGCAGACTGTCACTGGTTGCTTTGTGCAGTGCACAACCTCTACAGCTGTACACTGTTATCCTAGCTGGCATACTCCTCCCTGAGCTGGGTCCAGGGAGTGGATTAGGGATGCATGGGGGTGAATAATAGAGGAAAGGAGCGCTTGCCTGAATTCCCAAGGGATAGCCAGGAAATTGCTAGACACCACAGTATATGTGAAGAAGGACAGCATTGTCTGAGGGCCAGCTCTGCTTTGGATCACTCACTTCTGATGGCATTGTGGCAGGTTTGAAAACTTGCCACAAACTCTTTGATGCTCCTCATATTGAGAGGTGGGGTACATTCCACTTCCCTTGAAACTTAGTGGCCTCAATGACCTATTGTAGTGAACAGAATACTGTGCAAATGACGTGGCAAGACTCTGAGTTTAGGTAAGGGGAAGTGGAATAGCTTCCACTTTTGCTTCTTGCAACAGAGCCTTGGATGCTCTATCTCAGAGCCAGCTGCCATGTGATAAGAAGCCCAAACCACATGGAGAGGCCACGTGGAGTGGTTTGCTTTGAGGAAAGGCCCCAGCTGAGCTCCCAGTTGACTGCTGGGAGTTGGGCCTTCAGATGACAGCCACCTTCCTACTCTCAGCCAGACCAGTGGGGAGTGCCCAAGGGACCCTTTAGTAGTCCCTCTCCAATTCAGGATTCAGAAAATCATGAACAACAAAATGATTCTTCAAATCACTGTCTTGGGGTAATTTGTTATGCAGGACAGGAGCATAAGCTCGCCTTGCACACCCTTGCATCAATAAGTCACAATCTGAGCCTTGGTTGAAGGCTTTAGGGGTAATACAATCAGCCTTATGTTGCTTTGATTGGATGTTAGGTGGACCTCATTTGTTTAGGAAAATGGTACAGTCCACGCATGGAGTGTAGGGTCAAAGTCTCTGGAAATAATAAACTCTTACTTTACTTTGCCAAAAGTGTTTTGAGGTCTGGGTGGAGAGAAACAGATTTTCAACAAAATTCCCTAGAGCTGCCTCACAGCTTCCCTTTGTTTTAATCGCCCCCTCGATGTTTTCTTCCCTATACTTTTTGTGACATTTCACACATAGTTGAGGCTGGAAAGTCTCAGATGTTAATGGGTTAAATTTAGATGCCACTGTTACTTGCTTGTGTTGTCAGTAAGAAAAGCAGCTCTATTAACAAGGGTTAAGATGCCTTTTAGTTATTAGCAGCTGGTTAGATCCACCTGAGGAATGTTGCCTACCCATACCACATGAAAGCCAAAAAAACAAGGAAAGAAAAAAAATCCCTAACTCTTTAATAGAGTCTGACATTACTGTTTTTAAAACTTCTTGGCTAAGACCCCACTGAATTGTGGTACGTGGGGTTTGTGCCATATTTACTTGATCATTGAGAAACCTTCCACGGCGCTTGGAGATTTGAAGAAAGACAAATGAGAATCCCATCTGAAGCCTTCAGTTAGCCCAAAGCTGCCAAGACGTTGGGGGCTCAAAGCACAGTAATTTAGTTTTCTTCCTTCATTTGTGCGAGATTGAAAACCAAAAGTGGGATTTGGGGATTTGAAGAGATTATCACCTGCACAGAATTTATGTTCAGTTTTGTATAAACAAGTACATTTCAGGAAATTAATGAAACCTGTTGAACTTTAATATTCGATGGGACAAAATTAATGTGCTTTTAGATTTATTTGGACTAGCTCTCCCATTGGAGGCATGGTTATAACTGTGTTCTGCTAAATTAAGATAGTCTGTTCACGCTCGGCTGACTCGACGTGTCGTCCGAGGGAGAAGAGTCACTGCAGAGCCAATGTCTTGACCTTCTAGGTTCTTGTGTCTTTGACTCAGTTTGATTTATTGAACTCTGTTCTTGAATATCCATGTTACACTGTGTTTTCACACATGTTTCAGAGAATAGTTTTCCTGAATATTCATCCAAGGGGGGACAACAGTAAGGCTCAGGAGAATGGAGCAGTGAAGTGGGGATGTGAAGGCAGAGTTCTGTTTTGTTTTTGCTTTTGCTTTTGCTTGTTGTTGTCCCTTAATTCCCAGTGGATACAGGCCCCATCCCAGACTTCAGGCAATTTGATCAAGTTTGTCTTCTAGCCTTATCCAGAACCTACTGGTGCCTTTTTCCTTTAATCTTTCATATTTTCTCCCCTTCTCATCTCTCTGGGTTAGTCTAATAGAGGTCTGACTTTATGAAGGGACACTTTTGTCTGGTGCAAATTATACTTTACAGTCTTGAGCTTAGAGGACAGCAAAAGATAGGAGCTGATATCCAAGTGGACTCCAGTTTAAGAGGGCATATGGCAGTTGAGGCAGGTTACCAGCCTGTCCAGGTGGAGAGCCCACAAGTTGATGGACCCTGAAGCTGGGATATCCCAAAGTCCTAGATGCTTATCCATATTCTATAGAATTCCTAGAATTTCCGGGGAAATTTCCTGATTATTTGGTTACAATACCTGCCTTTGGTTGCAATACATGATTTTTTTGTTGCAATACCTGCCTTTAGCAAACCATGTTAGCAGGGTTTTATTATTACAGCTCTGGGTATAAGGCCATACCATGCTAAGAATGCATTAGCCACAGGCTAACTTATAACTAGGAATCACATGTTTGGTCTGTAGGCCTATTAGTCTCTTACCTGCGGTGGCGTGGAGCCAGAACTGAGCCCAGGAGTTGGTGTTGGTCTGCCAGTGTCCTGCCTCCTACTACCTGCTGGCCAGCACTTTCTCAGGAGAAGAATGTTTCTGGATTTAACAATATTCAGGAGGACCCTGTTATGTCTGAGACACCTTGCTGGGCATGGGCATGGGTCAGGAGAGCCAGATGGCTGTGGTCTCCTTCCTCAGGGAGTTCACAGCTGAATGGGTGAGATACTCACACCAGAGAATGGGAAGGACTTGCCGTGTTACAGGCTCCAACCCATAAGAGTGGGTCCTCTGCCCTCTAGGGAAAGAATTTTCCAGTGAGCACTAGATGTTGAACCAGGCAAGACTTTACTAGAGGCTCATGCATGAGGAAGCCGATGTGGGAAAGGAGACTTAGCTGGCTCCTTGACGGGAGTGAGGAGGAGATATTTAAAGCATAGGTCCAAGAGGTGGAGGAAAATGTCACGGCTTGGGTTGGGCTTCTCCCAGGCATGCGTGGAGGAGACTATAGTCCAACTGCAAAGGCTCTGGGCCTTCTCGCTCCAGGAAACTGTGAGCTAATCATTATTCAGGATCTAATGCTTGTTCTCTATCTTGGCTCCTCCTGGTCAATGTGGCGGCCTACAGTGGCCAGTCCATGTTTCAGTCCACCTGTTCAAATGGGACTTGGGGTACTCATCCCACTGACTCGAAATTTCTTTTACCTAGGCTGTCTCACCTGGAGGGAATTGCTTAGGACAGAGTGAGCAGAGCTTCTCCAAGGAGGTGGCATTTAACCACCAGCCTGAGGGCTAAGGAGGTATCTTTGAGAAAGGGAGGTCAGGGGTGGGAAAAGGGCAGCTCATCTCAGTGGATGGGGATTCGCCCTATTGTGAACATTTTGAGGGGGATTTATGACGTCTCCCCAATGTATTGCCTGTCTGAGACTTAGCTTGCATAGGGGAGTTCCAGACTCAGTGGACTGGGGGAGGTAATTTATTTGGGGGCTGAGGCATCTGGCTGACCTCACCTGCTCTCACCTTTACAGGCAGGTTTAACCTAAGGGGATCTCTGGGGAGTTCTTGGATGGAGTCCAGAACTTACTCCCACTCCCTACTTGAGGCTGTTTTCAACTCGGTGGGCGAGGGCAGCCAAGAAACTTTGGGGCCAACAGGTCTGTGTGGGACCTTGTTTTGCCAGGCCAGAATGGGAGGAGGCTGGGCCTGGGCCATTCAGCTGCACCAGCGCCTTGTGGGAAGGGGTATAGGCCTCCAATTCTGTGGGGGACACATGGGGAGCCCCACTGCTGACTCCTGCTGAGACCACCCACTCCTCTTCCTTTGACCCAATGCACAAAGGTGGGGTGACCCAATGAAAGAAAAGAGGCACCACATGTACTAACACTCATTAATCTAGCCAGGATGGGGCAGAGATACTTTCTACAAACTCTCTAGGCTCATTTAAAATCAAGAAAATTCCTCCAGAACACCATTATCTATTAGAAGGTCAGTTTCTTTCAGAGGTGTTCTGCATCAAGGTTATTTACATAGAATTTGCTGGCGGGAAGGGTATTGCTTATCTAACAGAAAATAAATCCACTTTTCATTTTCTCTCTTGTTTTTCTCAAGAGCTTTGGAGACAATGCAGCATCCTTCCTTTTGGAATCTGGCTCTGAGCTCCAGGGTCTCCCATCCCTGATACTAGTGGCCTCAGACACAGGGCTCACCCAAATCCCTCACGTCCCTGGGTTAAGCACATTTTCACTCGTTAGTCTATCCTTTGGGGATTCTCAGGACATCTTATAGTAAGTAATGTCAGATGAGATTTACGGAGAGTTTCACCAGCTATAAATCAATGCCTGAGGCTTTGGGAGTATTCCTTCTTGCGTTTTCTCTTGGAATTATGCAGTGTAGTCCCCCTGGGTATGGTTTAGCAAGATCTCCAGCTAGAAGCTTACTGAAAGAATTTCTAATACAACTCCAAACTTTCTTGAACATCTCTGTCAGCAAAAGGAATGAAGTCAGTTTTTCTCCCCAACAAACATACATGCCATCCAGTTCTTCCCATTCCATTTTGGAGATGAGCAAAGCGTTACAACTCTAGATCGGGGTCATCTCTATTTGTTCCTGAAAGTTGCTGGGATTCACTAACCTGCCATTAAATTTCACAGCTCTAGGTGAGTGTCGCTCTGTGCCACTCCTTGTACTAGGGACTGTGATGATGTTCAGGAAGATTAATAGGGTTAGTTTAATAGGGAGAAGAGGAGAAAGAATAATAATTTCCCACTGAAACACCCAAAGTTACTCATCCCCTCATGGGCAAATGCCCAACCAAACAGGGTAGGCCAGAAGCAGGGGCATTCAGGCCTGAAAGCTTGCCACAAGTGTAAGCCACCTTGTGGTGGGGAATAAGAAATAAGGGGCTTTGAAGCAGGTGCTAGAAAGCTGGGACAAAAGGAGCACTTGTAATCAGGGAAATGCAAATCAAAACTACAATAAGATACCATCTCACACCAGTGAGAATGGCACATATTAAAAAAACTAGCAACAACAAATGTTGGTGAGGATGTGGGGAGAAAGGAACTCCTGCACTGCTGGTGGGAGTGCACACTGGTCCAACCACTATGGAAAGCTGTGTGGAGATTCCTCAACCTGCTAAAGATGGAGCTTCCATATGATCCAGCAATTCCACTCCTAGGTATTTACCCAAAGGACATAGAAACATTAACTCAAAAGGGCACCTGCACCCCTATGTTTATAGCAGCACTATTTACAATAGCTAAGCTATGGAAACAACCCAAATGCTCAAAAATAGATGACTGGATCAAGAAGATGTGGTACATGTACACAATGGAATATTACTCAGCAATCAAAAAAGATAAACACATGCAATTTGCAGCAACATGGATGGAGCTGGAAGGGATCATGCTCAGCAAAATAAGCCAGAAAGAAAAAGAAAAATACCGGATGGTCTCACTCATAACAGGAATCTAGAAAACCTACATAAGGGACCAGGAAAAAGAATAACTATAAGAAAGAAAAAAATCAAAATCAACAAACAACTATGAACCAGAGACACACTTTGGGGGGGTCACGGGGAAAGGAGGAATTGGGGTCAAAATCAGGGGGTTGCAATTGTATGGGGAATATAAAAATAAAAAATTAAAAAAAAGAAAAAAAAAATCTGAGAAATTCTGGTTTATGCCAGATGCCAAACATTTTGAGATGACTTTTCTTGAGTGCAGTTGTTATCCATAAGGCAGAAAATTTTATGCACCTAAACTGAAGTTATGATGCCTTTAAAAAGAGATTCATCTATAAAATGAAACCAGAAAAGAAAAGTTGGATGCCTATGTTGTCAAATAAATTATTATTAAAATATTAAAAAAAAAATAAAAGAGTGGTGCCAAAAAAAAAAGGAGCAAAATCAAAGTGCAAATCCAGGTAAAGGCTGCCATGGACAGCCTCCCACGTGTCTCTTACCCACGTGTCTCTGTCAAGTGTCTCTACTTGTCTCTTCCATGTGTCCCCTCTAAGCCCCAGTGCCATCTCTCCTCCCTGTCCTACTCCACAACCTACAATGGAAGGATTGAACTGTATCATGGGAGCTGTGAAATGTCTTTTGATTGCTACCAGAAAGATGTTCTTAATGAAGTGAAATGGCATTTTCTGAATGGACCCTCCCAATTACCCCATGAGGTTGGCCAAGATAGGTAATGGTACACTCAAGTACAATAGTATTATTGGGTATGGTTAAGGAAACTGAGACTCAGAGCAATTTAAGGTGCAGCTCTGTCCAGATGCTGCTGGCTGGGAGAGTGGAGAGGCCAGAGTCCTGGCTTGCCGCCAGACCAAGGCCAGGCTGTTTGCTGGAATTGTTTGGAGTCTTTGAAGGCTCTGCCCTCTATCCCTCTGACTGCTGATCTGATCTTTGCTGGTTCTTTTTCCTCCCAACTTTCATTTATCACCATGATAAGAACACTCCATGGTGTAAGGAGAATGAGGGCTCCTACAATTGTCTCACCCTAAGACAATAGTTTGATTTTGTTTCCTGCCATTGTCCAAGTTCATAGTTATTGCCATCAAGTCCTTTCTCACATATGATGTATTGTCCGTGTTCTCACAGAGACCCTATGAATCATTTTAATGAGCCTGTATTATTCCATCATCACTTACCTATCAACTCCCCCCCTGGTCATCGCAGAGGCTTCCAGAGTGTCAGTATCACAAATAACATTGTAGTGAGTATTTTGCATAAATAGGTCTTTTGCTTCCTTTCGAAGATTTCTTTAGAATACATTTTCAGCAGTGGGATAAATGTGTCAAAGGGCAGGTATATCTTTATGGATCCCGATAAATATCACCAAATTGCCTTCTAGGAATGTAGCATTTGCATACCTAACATGAATAAATGAGTGTAGCAAGCTGGGAAAATATAGCCAGCATTGCACATTATTATTTCATTTTCAAACTTCTTTTGCTGGTTTAATAAATGTAAAAGGATCCCATTTAAGTATTTGTGATATACCTAGTACAATGCTTGGAACATGGCCATTGTTTTTATTGGTATTTCCCTGCAGCTTATGGTACCCATCCTGCCCCTTGGACCACAGCCGAGACTTCCTGTCTGTCCTATACTCCCCCAGCTTGACCTTGGTGGTCATCTATGTCCAGTGAGTGGCCAAGGCACAGCCTAAGGTCTCATAAATGTTAGCTATTAATGGAAATATGGAGCACCTAGCCTGGGTCCGCATGCAGCATGGTGGTTGAAAGACTGCTTAGATCCATCTCTTGGTTCCTTGACTTATCAGCTGTTATGACCTTTGATAAATTACCTAATTTTTCCAAGACTGGGGTTAATTGGATAAGGCATGTTAAGTAAGTAATACTGTGCCTGATGTAGTAATAGCATTAGTGTTAATACTTTTAATAAATCATGCTGGTCTTTGAGATTGGTGACATTATTATCTTTATTTTAAGGGTGGGCATTGACTCTCCGAGAGGTTAAGTTCATTGTCCAATGTGAGCAGCTCAATACAGCATGACCTTTGGCTCGTCCCTCTGTTGTATGTGCGGGTCTAGTAGGTGTTAGGAATGTCCATGAAAGCCTTCTCTTTGCCAGGAACTCACCTATCCAGCTCTTTCCCGACTTACAGTGGGGTGGTGTCCCTAGGGTAACCCTAACCCTTTGTAGGTTGAAAATATCATTAAGTCAAAAATGCATTTACAACACTAACCTACCAAACACTGGAACTTAACCTAGCCTGCTTCAGTCATGCTCAGAACACGTCCATTGACCTGCAGTTGGCTGAACATCGAACCCAAGGTCTATTGAGTAATGATATTGACTGGTTCACATCATGTGTGGAATACCCTATGGAAAGTGTAGGCCAGGATGGTTGGTGGCTTCTTACTGTTCATGTGCACTGTAGAAAGCACTTGGAGCCTGAAGAATATTGAAATGTTGCGCTAAAATTAATTACTGGATTAATTGTTGGATGATGGGGCTGCTCCAACCTTGGGCTCACCAGTTTCTCTTCTGATGAGGCAGAGAGCAGCTGGTAGGGCTGGGGCAGTAACAAAAAAATATTCAAAGTGTGGTTTCTTTTGAATGCCAATTACTTTCTCACCAATGTCAAGTCAAAAAATCCTAAGTGGAACCCCTCTAAGTCGGGGTCTGTCTGCATACAGAAATGCTGTCAAACTATACACACAGGACTCCCTAAGTCCAAAGTAAATAATTTCCAAATTGCCCCTTATCCAGATTACAGAAATGCCAGCAGCTGCTCCAGAGATGCCCAGTCTGTGGGGCATCATGGAGGAGCAGAAGTTAGAGAAGGGAGAGGGTCATCTTAGCTGCTTGTGGTTAAAATGCCTTATTTCTGAAACCTTGACAAAAGTGTATGACAATGTGAACTTAGCACTCAGTGCCTTGGTGCTGAGGGGGCTGCAGCCTCAGTGGCTTCAGGTTACTGGCCTGCTGTCTGGACTAGCAGTTAGTTGGGGAATGGAATGGGCTAGTTACTTTTGATTACTCCTTGCTTTTCTCCGAATTAAAACTTTGTCATTAACATAGTTTCAGTCTGAGAGTTACTGCCAGGGTGGAATTACTCTAATTAAGAGGAAAAGAAAAATATGTTGCTAGTCATTAATTTTTCTTGATTAGAGGGTGACCCAGTTTGAGGTTAAGCGAAGAGGACTGAGGTAGTAATTTAGCACTCTGGGGGGTTCGTGGTGATTTTCACGAGCTGAGAAGCAACAGCTGGACCCCAAGATTGCCATCTGATTTGAATTCATAGCTACTCATAAGTAGATGGAAGAGATCTCCAGGAATGGTGTGCGAGTTTTCACAATGAACAAAAGCCAGGGGCGGGGTGGAGGCACAGCTCCATTGCTAAATGCTACGGATGCCTTGTCTGTGTCCCCCCAAATGTGTGGAAGTCTTTTCTGTCTTAGACGTGGAAATACATCTTGGTTTGAGGATTATGGCTTTACCTTGTCAGATTCTAAGCTAGTAAGAAATTTGCCTTTGGCATATGTCTGTGACATTAAATATGTGTGTTACAACAGATTCAATATCAGCAGTTATTAATGACTAGTAGTCAAGCCAGGATAGTATGGGTCAATTATTAAGTGCTCTTACTTAATAAAGTGCACATCATTTTCAGGCTTCCGGGATGAAGCAAAGAACACAGGTTTGGACCCAGAGTCTGAGTCCTGCCCTTGTCATTTACTCATCCTGTGACCTTGACTTTCATCTTTTTGAGTTCTCTGAACTCATTTCCATATTACAAACCTAATTGGAGGAATGAAGTGTATTAAGTGTAAATATCGTCAATTAAATATGTGGAATAACAAAGTAACATCCCATATTTTTATGGTATCACCCAGTTCTCTGATCGCTTCTGAGCTGGGATTCCTAGGATCATCTTTGGGAGGAGAGGGAAGGAAAGTGAGCTAGCACGGGGTGGCCTCAAGACTGGTGACTATTAGCCTATTCATCGTCAATGTGGAGGGCCCACTTTGTCATCACAGTCTGGCTGGATGTGGCACGTCTGTGCCTATCACCTGTGTATTTGGCTGGGGGAGGGCGCAAAATTTTACCTTTACCTGCTTAGAGCGTTTGTCTGGACCTCAGACTTCAATCAGCATAAGGCAGAGGAGCAGGAGAAAAGTATAAATTTATTTCATGCAAATTTTACAAGACACAGGAGGCTTTAGAAGGACAGGAAGACTGAGAGCAGTGGTAAGACCTAAATGCTCTTGTACTAGGTTGAACAAAGACAGGCAATGGTGGAAAAGTACTAAATTGTGTGGGGAGGCTAGAGGAAGATAAGATCACTTTAATAAGATCTGTGTGTACAGAATTCTCTTTTTCTCAACTTCCTGTCCTTGATAAGAATGTTATTTTCCATCTTCCACATGGGGATTTTCCCTTCTGCTTTCAGGAATAAAAGGGGGTGGTCAGAGGGCCTTGTTCCTGCTATTCTTTTAAGTACCTTTAATTCAAAATATCTTTTATATCAGAGAGACATATTTAGGAGTGACAGGGTCTGATTTCCTTCAGTTTTAACCCAATCTCTCCTTTCCTCGTGGCCCACCTCCTGCAGGACAGCTGCCTCCTGGCCCTGGCTCCAGGAATACAGCTTGGCTGGTCCCGGGGTGCAGCCTGCTTCTCTGGGACTCATGTGGGTACCAGGTAGAGAAGACCTTTCTTCCAGGAGTGGTCAACCGAAATGGGGTCTGCCTTATAGGACACAGAGGAAAGAAGCCAGCACTGTTTGAATTCCTGTCTCTGAGCCAACTCCACCACGTTAGAAGTCAATGAGAAAAAATATTCTGTTTTGGGGACAGGGATCCCTAAATCACATGCTGGTATGGGCGGCTCCTGAGGATGGGCCAGTTCATTTCCTGGCCCGCCACGACCATCCTCTCTCCTCCTTGCGACGCTTCCTGTGCACAGGGAGGACAGGGGGTTAGAGAAAGGGCCTTGGGCGTGAAGGCACTGGTGGGCCAAGCCAGAGCCCACCCATGGGATCCCTCCTCAGAGTGCCCTGTGAGGTTTCTGGGTAATGAAGGAACATGTTTTAAACAAGTTCTTCATGTGACTCTGCAGTCAATCCACAGCCACCTCTGAGCACCTGCTGTCTAGTTGCTAAAGTGCAGCAGGGAACAAGAGGAAAAAACACCCTGGCTTGGGGGGCTGGCAACTGAGGATGGGGTGGAGAAGGTAAGCAAAAGGAACCTATAGGGCCTCCTTAGTGGCACAGGAGGTTGAGCGCCGCACTGTGAACCTGTTCACAGCTTCTATAGTGCCGGTTCGATCCCCGCCGGCAGTGGAGATGCCCACATGGCGCAGCAGATCTCTCCTGTCTCGCCCGCTGTTCCCCTCAGCAGTGTATATCGTCAGTCTGCCTGTTCTGTTACCCACTCTGTCTCTGGTGAATCCTCTCACCCTCCTGTATGGATAAATAAATCTTTTTTTAAAAAACGAACCACTAAATCTCATGTTGTAGATGGTGATAATTGGGGTAGAGAGAAGTAAGGAAGGGAGATAGGGAATGTGTGTGTGTTTGGGGGATGCTGTGTGGGGTGGGGGCAAGTTGGAGGTGGCAACTTTAAATGGGGTGGTCAAGGAAGGTGTCCCTGAGAAGGTGAATTCTGTGTCAGCTCAGAGGAGATGAGAAAGTGACCCACTGGCATCTGGGGAACATGTGGAAGGCCCTAAGGCAGACCTGTACCTGGCGTATTCCAGGAACAGGCAGGGCACGGCAGGAAGATGAGGGCAGGGGCCAGCCAGGGGCAGTGGCACCATGGGACTTGGGTTTTGACTCTGAGTGAGGTGGGGAACCTGTGGTAGCAGCTGGTTGAAATTTTACCAAGCATGCGCTGGCTTCTCTGCTGACTGTGGAAGCACTGTCGCCCTGCAGCCCTTGCTCATTTAAATCATGTCATTTAAATCATGTCCCTGTGGGCCTACAGGTTAAGTGTCAGTGCTATTACTGCAATCACCGTGCAGCCTGAGTTCGATCCCTGGTCAGCCAGGGAGCTGACCCACATGGTGCAGCAGACCCCTCTGGACTTGCCCGCTGCTCCCCTCAGCAGTGTATTTCAGTAAATCTACCTGTTCTCCCCACTCTGCCTCTGGTGAATCCTCTCACCCCCTGCACCTCTGGCCTGCACCCCAGTTCTCTACACAAAAATAAAATCTTAAAAATATATTCAATAGTAGCCAGTCCAGAGCACGTGGGTGTGAAGTGAGCCAGTGTATGGAGAGCTCCTCGTGGTGGGCCTGAAGCAGAGAAAGCCCCAACAGCATGAAAGCCATTATTATGAACAACAGTCACAGTTTCTAGGGCGGTGGCAGTGATTGCTGATTGCCACCAGCAACTCTCTTCAGAGCAGAGTTAATGTGGGTAGAGAGGAAGAGAGTTTGAGTCACTGAACAGAGGGAGGAAGAGAGTAGAAGAAGAAGCCCCAAGGGGCAGAGGGAAATTGGGCTGCTCCCCACATGCTCTGCTCCTACTGCTGATTTGGCCTGGAGGCTGTGCTGATCTCCAGCCATGCAGAAGCCTCAGGTTCCATGCAGCATCTCCTGGCATGGGGCAGGCATTGATTGAAAAGAATGAATGGAGGCAGCTCAATTTACAACTTCATTACTGGACCTCTGGGTACACTGGCCAGCCCCACACCCGCCCCTGAGCCACCAAGTCAAGTCAACTAGAGGACAGCTGGAAAGGGCTGATATCTCCAAGATCACGCCTGTACACTAGGAGAGAATGGTCACGGCTATGCCCTTCTGCTTCTCTTTGAGTCTGAGTATCTGTTGGTATCTGCCTGCATCTAAGTTTAATTTTAAGGGCGAAGCTGCAGGAGTTACAGGATGTGGTGGCATCTCCAGGCTGCAGGCAAAGGCCGCCCAGGCCCCCAGGGACCACACACCTTCCCCTTTCATCTGTTCAGGCTCCCTTGGCCCTGGAGACTGCGAGTTTTGGAGAGATGTAAAGTCATAATTTTTTTATGGTTCATGGCCAAGTTTAAAGAAGAGGTGGCAGCTTGTAAAATTTTTTATTTATGATGTGATTTTCAGAATTCAGTGTTCACAAATACCAGCAAGGTCGAATTTATGAAAGTGAAGGCTGTTTCAATACATTATCCACGCAGTTTAAAAGGTTGCCCTGATGGGGATGTTAGAATTTTGCTGCTGCAAGCTGGGTATCCTGCTTGCTGCTCGTCCCCAATAAACACTTTCCAGAAATTGTGTTATGAGTTGCAGTTACAAGGCTAAATGCCACAAATTCAACTTGTAGCTCACTTACGGATTTCAATTTGGCTGAAGAAGGTTTTGTCTTCCTGTCTCTTCTTAATTAGTAATTTGCTTCAGGTTTAATTAACATTGTCTGGTGATTGTTTTTGCCTCCTTAACGTTCTTTAACCTATTAGCTTTGAAATTTGAAGTAGCTGTCTCAAGTGGATAAAGAATAATCTTTTTCCTTAAAAATAATTTCTTATGTGGGAAAGATGATGAGTCACAGTTATTTGCAATCGGCATCACCTGGTGGAGCAGGGGTCAGGGTTGGGCCAAAGCTGTGAGGGTAGGAGCCCCACTGGTCCCTCGAGACCCCCTTCCCTGCCTGCCTGTGCAAAGGCAGGCGTGGACTGACTCATTAAACCGAAGTCTTTTTTTTTTTTAAAGATTTATTTATTTATGCATACAAGAGCTGGGGTACAGGCCAGAGATGAGGGGGGTGAGAGGATTCACCAGAGACAGAGTGGGGAGCAGAACAGGCAGACTGACTGAAATACACTGCTGAGGGGGGAGCAGCAGGTGAGTCAGTAGAGGTCTGCTGCGCCATGTGGGTTGCTCCCTGGCCGCCCGGGGATTGAACTCGTGCTGCAGAGTCTGCGCCACCAGGGAGGCCTTAAACCAAAGTCTTAATCCAATGTGCCAACAAGAAAATCTCCCTGGCATATTTTTGAGACCTGAACTACCCTTTGCAAAGGAGGTCTTGCATTTATTTTTTTAAGGTAAGGGCTGAGTGTCTATGAGGCATGGGAATGATGGATCATTTGGAGAGATGCTGTGTGACAAGAGCCAAAGACAATGTCATAAATCCAACATTTGTCTTTCAAAGCTTTTTCAGAAATAGGTAGAGAAATCTACTAGAAGAAACAACTGATCGTTCTTAGAACTGGAACTGGGGTGCTTTAAAATGGAGAAGATTCAAATGCAGGAGGCTAGGAAAAAGCTCATTAGCCTGATTATGAATGTCCCCAGATGTGAAGCACAGTGCAGCAAACAGTGTTGGGAGAAGGGCACCTTCAAGGAGGAAGGTAATGGACTGCCCAGGGGTCCAGTGTTTAGGGGACTTTCTCAGAAGCCTCCTCCAGGAAGCAAAGGACAGTGATCTACACTTCACCTGGACCTGAGGCTAGGTGACCTCTGGGGGCCCTTGTGTTCTGGGGGTCTTCTGAGTGGTGGCGAGCTCTGATGTGGGCGGGAACCCTGGCTTCCCCACTGACTGTTGGTGTGTAGCTTGTGGTGGTGAGGATGACCCCAGGTAGTGTGTTAGGTGCCTGGCCTGGCTCTAGCTCCAGTTTACCTTCAGTTTCAGCTATGTGGAGTACAGCATGTCTCTGTTCTCATTTGGAAAGAGAAAAGGGGTTATTTGCGGGAGATATGGAGACTCTCCTTCTGCCTTTAAGCCCTCGTCCTAAACCCCTTGGCAGGTCCTGGCATCTTGCAGCTCCCTGGAGAGGCTTGGGTGTTGGCTTTGTGGAGCACCTTGCCATTTAGTCTTCTCCTCCGTGACAAACACTCATGCATCCCCAGTGCCTGGCGATGAAACATTCATGACGGGAGATGATACATTCTGAGGCCAGATGTGTGCCCGAGATGCCGGCGCCTCTCGGTTGGGGATATAGTGTCATTTATTAGGTGATGATCCTGCACCAGAGCCAGAGAGAGAACACGCCTCCAAGTCTCATGAGCTCTTGGGACTGGTCTCCCCAGCTCTGAATGAGGGGTAAGGAGCCCCCTTTAAGGGCTGCTGGAGGGGGGATCACCCTCTGTCCTTGCCTGCTGGTGCTCTAGTGTCAGTCTCCCGGCCAGGGGGTCGTGGAGGACACATCTTGCTTTGCAGGGACGGATGTGGCCATCCAGTGAGGACCGAAAGCATGAGCAGCAAGGATGTAAAAACAAGTCAAATATTTAAGGACTTATATTGTTTTTAAAGGTAAGGAATTGATGGTCACATGTGCACTGTTTAGCTCTTCTTGCTTTTCCTTCTGGGCTCTTTCCTCTTCTAATTTTGGGGGCCATTTCCACTTATTTTCTGATTTCATCTCCCCATATATTTTGTATTATCTTTCCAAAAGCAAGGTGGGTTGTGACCATAATTGTGTGTTTGGGGGCTTAGTATGTGCCTTTCCTTCCCTCCCAAATGGGTGACAGTGGGAATCCCAAACCCAGGTTCTGTCCTTGTAAACAAGAAGGTAAAGAAGCCGAGACCAAGAGCCTCTGTCTTGGTCTTTCCTTCCTAGTTTTGCTGCGAAGTCCCCCGCATCCAAGGTGTGCTCTGAGGCACAGTGAACCACAGATGTCTCCATCCTTTTCCACAAAATGGTGAACTGGCAAGTAGGAGTCGAGCCCCCCAAAAGTGGTTGTGGTTGGCTCAGGTCGCTCCTCCCAATCATATCTCCCACCAGGGGGGCTCTCCTGAGACCAGGCCAGGGTGATCCTGGGCTACCTAGAGTTTGCAGTCTTTCTGCGAAAAGGCTAGTTTTGGCCTTTGGTGGAAATGGTTTTTAAAAAAATCAGATTGGAGAGGCTCCAACCTTAACAGAACTTTCGGATTCCAGAACTGAATGGATTTGTCCAGTTTTTCAAAGGAGGAAGGGGGGAGGCAGGGAGATTCAGTGTCTCTCTGTGTGTCCCCCTGTTCCCACCTTGTGTTAAATCTGGCTTTGAGGGCGAATGGGAGAACAGTGAGGATCCCAAGTGTGAGCCGTAAAGAAATGAAAGCAGCAGACTCAGAGCCAGAGCTCTTTGTTCCTTGTATGGGAGGGTGGAGGACTTACTACTGTTTCATTCACACATCACTTTGTATGTGAGGAAAAAGACTTTACAAACCAGATTTGATCATGCATTGCTGAATATTTGTGACCTACTTCATGGAGAAGATCAATGCAGCGGGGACAGAGAATGTTCTGGGGTTGGCAGTCGGTGGGGAGGGGTCAAAAGACCTGGATTGGGCCCTAAATGTGGGTTACTCAGTCCTCATTTGCACCATGAAAGGTTGAGTTTGGATAGTTTGTAAAGTATATGATAGCACTAAAGTTCTCGAACTTTACAGTTGTATTAGTTACGACATAGTTTCTGTGCGTGACAGGAATAAAAATATCACAGTGGTTTAGAGAAGGTAGAGCTGTGTGTTTCTTTCTCGAGTAAAAGGTCAGGTTGAGACGGGGCCCGCTGTGTCGTTGTTCTGCCATCTGTTCTGAGGAGTGGGTCGGAGTGAGAGGGGAGATGAGTAGGAGAGGCCCTTTCTTTAATGAGTCCAGTGCAAATGACACACTTGCCACTTTTGCTCAAACTTTGCTGGCCAAAACTTGGACTGACATCCGTACCAAGATGCAAGGGAGGTTAAGAAATGTCACCTTTATTCTGACTGGCCGTGAGCCTAACAAGTTCTCATTTTATAGAAGATACAGTCTTTGTCACTTGGGTAGGATTGAGATGATGTACAATTGTGCTTGAGGATTTTGTCTGTTGCCTCCACCACTGCCCAGTGAGGTAGGGGAGGCTCAGGTGAGGTGGTGTCTCTGGTGGTCATGACAAAAATCCCTGGAGAAATAATAGTAGGTCTCAGAGAATTGTTTGAAGAAGTAGGTAACTTATTTGGGAAATCTGCCTAGTTCCCGGGGCTCCTTTCCTCTGAGCTTTACTTCTTATTCTCCAAAATGGCGGGTGATGATGGCCATGTTTGCTCCAAATGTGCTACCCACCTGGGACCCTAGACTGAAACAGGGGTACACACCTAACATATGCCAGGCCATCACATCCTCTCTCCTGAGAATTCAGAGCATGACAGAGAATCATGTTAATTGGGAGCCACTTCCTTGAAGTGAGTGTTACAAATTCAAAAATGGTGGGCTGCCATCTTTTGTCATGAGTGTGGGGTGTTAGAGCTGGTTCTCAGGCAAAGAAGGAGGAAGCAAGAGTGCAGAGAGAGCAGCCCCCATACATCGTGGGGCCTGAGAGAGAATCTGGGGGGGCCTGCAGTTTGTGTTGGCTCCACAGATTCTGACTCAGTTTCGCATAAGGCTGAGATGCATTCATTCCTATTAAATTACTGAAGTCCCCTTGAAAAGGTACCTGGTATATACAAACAGTGGCTTTTTATTGTAAAGAACTCCTCATCTGACCAATTTAGTTTTTATTTTTTTAAAACAAGTCTTAAAATCTCCTGTTCCATCTTAACAGCTAATGGCTTGCAAATTTCAAATTTCAACATGGCCATTGCAAATTTCAATTTTCTGCTTGTCACCAAGAGTGACAACTCAGAGGAGACTATATAAATTGATTCACCTAGCCAAACTTATTCAAAGTGGGGAAGCTAAATAGGTCAGTCAATGGAAAGCAGAACCAGTGTCTTTTCCCAAATAAAACAGCAAGAAATGCACACAGGAAGGGATGAAATTCAATGCGATGGTTCAGAAGGGAGATTGAAAACAGCTCATCTTCATTTTTAAATATCTTCCTCTGACTTCAATGAACATGTGGATTTGAAAACGATCCTAAGTTGGTATTAGATTTAGCACTCACTATACATTTATAAATTGACTTCAAAGGAGAAAAATAGACAGGCAAGTCATCAACTTGCTTAAATAAAATTTAAGAGGGGAGAGTCTGATGAGAAATAGAGTCCATGCTGTGAAACTCCCTGTATGAAATATGAAATCCACTAAAAGAAATATATTAGAGTAAGACTTCAATTAACTGGAACCTAATTAATCAGAGCTTTCAATTATTATTATTCTTAAACCTACTTAAATTGAGGATATAATAAAACAAATTAAATCCTTGGGAGTGTCCTAGCTTTAGGTTTTAACATTTTTTTAACCTCTAATACTTATCTGGAGCCATAGAATGGGCCAAATAATTGGGCTGTAGAGCTAATAAGACCTTAAAGGTCACCAAGTGCACTGGTTTTCAACCCTGCTTGCACATTTCAGTCATCTGGGGAGCTTTAAAAAACCCTGTGCCCAGGCTGCACTGCCCACCATTGATGTCCATGTCTCTGGGTGGGATTGGTCATTGATGTCAAAATTTTTTTCCAGATGATTCCAATGAGAAGTCAAGTTGGAAAACCAGGGAACTTCTACAACTGTTGCAAGAGGTGCAGTGACTGACCCAGCTGGTACAGATCTAGTATGGCCTCTGTGACCTTCAACTACACAGGGTCAACATGTGCCCGATTCTTACTGCTAAGCCAGCGCTCCTTCATTTTGGATGGGTTCCCTAATCGCCCAGAGGAGTGAGTATATTCAGGCATGCTTATGCTGCTGGTCTGGGGACCACTTGGAGAACCACTGTTGTAAGCTGCTGTGGGACACCCTCTCTACCCACAAGCACACCTGCCTTGAGCCCAGGTGATAGATTTGATGCTTCTCATCCTCATTCAAGGACACCATCACTGCATGTTGTGGAGTCTCGTGGTTTCTCCAAAAGCATGAGAAGCTGTTCCATTTACTCAGAACCTAAGACCAACCCACAATGTCCTTTCATAGGGCCCTTTCACACCGAGAGCTTCTAGAGCCTTTGTGCTGTGCTGGGCAGCCACACTTAGCTGCATTATTCTCCAGCAGGGCTTTCTTGCTCCCTTCCTCCCTTCTTTACCTTCTCTCTCCTTCCCTCCCTTCCTCCCCCTCTCCAGTCCTTCTTGCATTCCTTCCTTTTTCAACATATCCCCAAGAGAGTGAGAGATGTGCTTCATAATGGGCAACACCAATGAGGTTAGAGTTCATTGACAAGGCCTGTGCGTTAGGCGGGATGAGTGTCTGAGCCCCGCTTATCAGCCTGCACATGTGGCCAGAGATGGAAAAGCTGGCAGGCGTTGGAATGAAACCCGGGCACCTGTGGAAATCCAGGCCTAATCCCCTCCCATAAAACAAAGTGGAAGATAAGTGAAAACGGTTGAAGCCTGAAAGCAGATGGCCAAGTTCCTCCAGGTCGGGCTATAAAAGGGACCTTCGTGACAGCGTATTTATGGGTTTGGGCAAACCTGACAAAGTGTTGCTGTAAATGCCAAGAAATACACAGAACAGTGGTTTTGCTGTTTGAACATATCTCACGACGACTGCAGCTTTGCTCGGCCGGGGGATGATGGCTGCTTTGTGTGTATGTGTGTGTTGTTCAGCTTATGCTGCTAAAGGCAGGACTTGGTGGATGGGGAACAGGGGCCACCAAGGGGAATTCCTGCAAATGCTGAAGGGGGGCTCACCATTTGGTTCCCAGAAGGGCTCTGCATGGGGCCTTGGGAATGGGGGCTGGAGAATTGGGTCTCCTGGCTTTAATGTTCTCCCTAAAGAGCTGCACCAAACAAAATTGGGTACAAAAAAATCATCTATTGATGCAGATATAGCTTGGGCCACCCCTGTAGGGGGCCACCCCCCCGGCCCTCCAAGGCCCCAGTGTTTGCCTTTCAGCTGAGTGTGACTCTGCCTTCTTTGCACAGGTTCTGGGTACATGATTTATATCTTTCACTGACCAGCTATTAGTCCTGATCTTTTAAGGTCCTATCCTTGCTCCTGACCTGCCCTGTGGCAGCCTTTGTTGGATAAAAAGAATTCATATGCAAAGGAGTGGCTAACTGGACCTCTGAAAGCTATTCTCTCTGGAAAAAAAAAAGCATCACATGTATTATTTAGAAATCCATTTTTAAAATCCAAAGAGCCCTTTCTAATTGCAGTTCTGGAACAATCCCGCAGAACTGTGTGGTTGGGGGAGGGGCGGGCCCTTTGTCTCCAGTTCCGAAGAACACGTGCCCTGTTTCAAAGTGGCTGAATCAAGCAGGAAAATTTTCAATTGTAGTTTAAACTGAGTGGACCCCTCGGATTTTCCTGGAGCTTGTCGGAATTCTATTTCTGGGAAACTGCATTGTGATAGAGAAAGACAAGGAGGGAGGAGAGAGGAATCAGAATGAGAAACAGGCAAAGGGAAAACAGATGTCTCCAAGTTGCAGGCAGGGCCCCTCATTTGCAGTGTCCGGGTAAACAGGGCCGAGTCTGGAGAAGCAGTTCGGGATGTGAACAGTAAATGTAAAGGGGACAGGGCAGCCTTGGCTCTGGAACCCTGCTGTGGGCCGTGCCACACCAGCCGGAGGCAGAGACTTCAGGCCGTGACCCTGGGCTGCCCTCCAGCCTGGACCTTGCAGTGAAGGTCTCCTCACTTCCCACCTGATTCCCCACCTGCCCCCTAGGATTTGCTGGCACAGCTGGTCCCCAGGTTAGGATTGGGATCACTGTTGGACAATGTACCCTACCCCTTCCTTATTTTTCCTGCCCTTCCATCACCAGAATGTTGAGTTCTGGTGTCCTAGCCCTGCGTCGCTGCTCCCTGCCAAATGACAGACACTGGTGAGACAGAGGCGGCGGCACTCAGCAAGGCCACAGGTTCTCAGAGGAGTGGTCCTGGATGGACCTGCAGGGGTAGTGTCACCCAGGAATGCTCTGGCTCTCCCCCAGATCTACTGAGCTGGAAATTCAGGGTGGGGGGACCCTTCACATGATTCTCTCTGAGGTTTAAGAACCACCAATTCAGACTTTCAGGAGTGATAGTTGCATTGGAACAGAGAAGACATCTAAGGAGAGGGTGAATTTCCTGGTAGGAATTTGGGGGCACTGCAGCAAGTCAGTGGAAGAGGTAAACATTTGGGGGAGCAACTGGGTCTTTTTCTGGACCTCTAGATAACACCCTGCTTTGCTCATATGTTAGAATGACCCTGTGGAGTTGGGCCTTGACATCACTCCTGATAAGAGTCATTACATCATCCTTCCAAGGGCGGGTGGCATGGCTCACCCCCTGCTGACACCCCTTTCCCGCATTCCTCATTATTCTCTGACATGCTTTGAATGCATCTTCTCATTGGGCTGTCTTTGGAGTGGTTCTCACCCCCACATGCCTCCAAACATACACACACTGTTTCTCTCTCACATGCCAACCGACACACACACACACACACACACACACACACACACACACATGTCAAAGGAGACAGGGAGGGCATCCTTGTCTGCTTTCCTTTCTTCTCTCCTGGGAAAGTAGCCCAAGAAAGGCAAGACAGCAAAGTTTCTTTGATGAAAACTCTAAAATATTGCTCACAGACCTGCGTCCCACATGTTTTAGCTGTAGAATTTTCAATTGCAGATTAAATAGCGCATGTGTCTCCTTAAATTAACTCCTCCTTGCCCTCAGCACTCGAGTCAACTATACTGTGTTACTTAGCTTCCCCCTCTGGCTGCCTGGGTGTGGATGCTGATTGGAGAGGACAGATTCAGCTGAGTCTGGCTGGCCGCCTCTGGCGCTCCGTGATCTCTCTCTCTTTGGGACTTGGGGTGGGAGTGTGGCTTTTTAGTTGCAAGGGCCAAACTTCTCTTGGGTTGCCCCTGCATTCTGGACTTTCTTAGAAGTATAAACTAGAGGAGGCTGACCACACCCTCTCCATTCCCCATCCCTGGCAGGAGAACAACAGAACTCAACCCTGACCTTTCTAGAGCGATCTATCACAGTAACTGGTGGTAACCATTGAAAAACAAGATGGTTTTTCAAGATGGTTTTTAAGTTTGGCTCCTAAGATGGAACTGAGAAGAAACTGTACCCCAGCATATCATTAAATAATGTCATTTCATTCAGTGTTGCTATTTCATCATGAAGCTGATGAGAAAAAACACAACAATTTGAGGACCTGCTTTCATTATCAGTTGTTTTGCTAAAAGTTGCAGTTTCCAAGAACCTATTGTCGATGTTAAGTGAAGACTTAATGTATTTTTCTTTTTGCTTCGTGCTGAGGGAAGATGAAGTTATGAAGAACTTTTGCTAGTCTTCTCCCATGTAACAATTCCCTTTTGCAATTTATCTCAATTTTCCCAACAAGAACTTCTTAAATTCCTGCCTAGCCTGGTGTGGAGGTTTTGAGACTGAATGGACAGAGTGTAAAGGGCTGAGGCTGCCCCACCCCACCTCCTCGGTGACTTCAGTAGAGGGGGAGCATCCTAACTGTTGAATGACCTTCATTCAGTCTTCAAATAGAGGCCCAAGGAAGCCCTGCAGGGGAAGAGCTGGAGAGAGCAGAGATGGGGAGGAGAGCTCCTGGAGGAAAACTCGAGGGAGGCAGTCAGGGTCACTTATGTGCCATGGACACGTTGGTACTTAAGGGAACAATTGCATGGGATCCAACCTCAGGGAGAGTAGGATTGGCGACTGGGTGGAGAGCCTCAAAGTTCCTTTGGAGGACTCTGAAATTTGGGGCCTAGGCTCTGCATCCTATACTGCCTGTCCCTCCCTGTCTGTCTGCTTCTTCAGTTGCTTTTTCTACTGAAATTCTCCCCAATATCCACTCTTAATAGCTTCATGAACTTCTCTAGCTCCACCTTCCACCCTTCTCTATCCTGTGTCCCCTGGGTGGCTGAACCATGTAAAACCAAGACCATGAGAATAAAAACAAAGAAACAGAGTTTATTAACTTGCCAGGCAAATGAACACACACCAATGAATAAATTCACTGAGTTCTTCTCAGGGGAGGAAAAGAAGTGAAATATTTTTAAAAAGGCTTAGTGAGAGGCATTCAGGATGATCATGCCAATTAAGGATTGAGAACTGGACTTTTGATAAGTCTGAGCCGATTAGTTGAAACAAATCCCTGTGGTCTGTGGTAAAGAAGGAGCCTGCATTGAGAGTCCAGAAGGACCCCCCTGAGTCACTCAGGGCTCACTAGTCAGTAGTTTCAGCTTGTAAGAACAAGTTGCACTCAACACAAATTCAGTTTTGCTGTCTTTTGGGGTTCTGTGCCTGAATGGGTTACCCATGGGGTTCGGGTTTGGCTTGGTCAATGGAGGCAAGGCTGGAGCATGAGCTGGGGTCTGCGGGCTGGCTGCAGCCTCTGCCCAGGGCAGCCTTCACTGTCTGCTCCTGCCTGATCAGATGACATCAGGCCTGGGGTGGTCACAGGCCCCACTGTCAGCAGCTCTCAGGTTCTGCATTGGCTTTTGTAAATTTCCCTAAACCCTGCTCCCAACACGAGCTCTTTATCCAGTCCTCCTCAGATGACTCAGACTGTACAGTTCTTTCCCTGCTGTGTCCTTGACATGACAGGTAGGTAGGTTAACAGATACAACCTACTGTCTAATTCACCCCCTGCCTTCTTACTCATACATTTTACATCTTTCCAGCTTTCCCCTGTACGTAGTCCATCTTGGCTCTCTTCTGTGTGTTACAGCTTTTTAGCAGAGGTCCCATGGCTTAGGGCCTCCCTCCACCACTTAACATTTCTGAGCAAGTATCAATGGGCTTGGATGCAGGACCCAGATTCCGGGTCACTTCACAGATGCCTAGCAATGTATAGCAAACCCATACCTTGGCTCACTTGTTTGGAGACTCTTGCTCCCAGCTCCCAGGGATAAGAGTGGAGGGAATCACACAGTACAACACCTGCAGAGTGGGGGCAGGTGGGAGTGATCCCTGTGGAGGGGGGGATGGCGAAGGCTGGTACTGTAATTGACAGAGAATTTTTAATCCATTTCTATCTCTCTTGTTCCCTTGCCTGTAGGGTGCTTGGGGGCCAGGACCCTGTCCTGACTTCTTTGTTTCCACCGAAGTGCCCAGCCCAGTTCTTTGCCTGTGTGTTTAGGTGAATGAGGGGCTCCTTCCAGAGACCTTCCACATCCCAAGGATGGTCAGGCTGCCTAGTTCAGTTACAAGGAAGGAGGTTTGGTATTGAAAACTGTCTATTCCCATTACCTTTTCAGTTTCTGAAATGCCTCAATCATCTTTCCCAGGGTTGGATCCAATTTCTCCCCACTCCGAGGCAGTTTTTTCTACTCAGCCTGCAGCAGTGAGCAGGTAAGCTGATGGGGCCGAATGAGCCAGGGAATTTGTCTTCCTTGCTGCATTCGGGGCCTTTCCACCAGCCAGAGGGAGAGTATGCCTGTTTTCTCTGCACCAGCCTCAAGTCCCTGCTGAAGACTCTCTTTGTGAAGAGAGGGTAAGTGGCTGCCATTTACCAAGTACCTGCTTGGTCTCAGGTACTTGCTTAGCAATTTCCCTGAATTGTCTCGTTTAATGTTCCCTGAAACCCCATAATGTAGGTATTTCCCCCTCTTTTACAGATGGGGAAACTGAGGCTCACCCGAATTCAGTGGCACAGTTAGGACTTGGACCCCAGTTTCTGTGGCTATTTCTACTCAGCCACCTTTACAAACACCTAGGGTGTGCATTTGTATTGATGGGAAGAGCACAGAGCAGGATGTCTATGACTCGAGCAGACAGGTGAAGGAGGAGTCCTGGAGCCCTTCATAGCTTTTGCAGGCTTTTATTGAGATTTGCCAGGTACATGGCAGGCAGGGGTGCCGGGGCGGGGGCCGGGAGGCTGGCAAGACTTCTTCACTCTTCCTGGGCTCTCCGGTGTCCTCTTGTGGCCTCGTTCTCTGCTCCTTTTGCTCTTTCATTCTTTCGCTCTGACGTTCCGCTCTTTTGCTCTTCCTCCCAGCATTCCTGTGATGCCGCCCTTTAGGCCCAGTCTCAGCCCAGGTGTACCCACATATGCATGCCCACACTCTACTCCAGGTGCCCGCCATCAGGCATGCATGCAGGACTGCAGGGATCCATCATCAATCCTAATGGCGGGAGGGCAGAAAAGCCTGATACTTTACCTTACCCTACAGCATTCCACTCGCTGCTGACTCCCCACCTACCAGGGAGCCCCTGGCTGCTTCTATTTCACCTGGACACTGGACAGTTTGGAGCAACCAGAGGGACGGACTGTCTTAGGCATTCTCCCAACCCCCCCTTAGAGTGCATATCACATAGTAGGCTCTCAATAAGTCCATAATAAAATGAGTTGCAAATGGAATGATGGGAAGTAGTCTTGATTAGGTAATTTCTTTTCAAGGGGGGCCAGGATGCTGGAAAAATGACTATAAAATAATTTACTCTGGTGATCATCTCAACATTGTTTCTCACTTTTCATCTCTTTGTCTGGGCCTTATGTGAATAGACATTTGATGGCCCCCATAAAGTTAGAATTCAATCAAGGCATTACAAACCCCAGCTCTTCCATATCCTCTCTCAGCAGACTGTAATTTTGAGAATTGCTTTCTTGATTGGCTATTGTGGGAAGGTAAGGAGAGGCTGGCGCTCAGGTAGGGTGGCAGAAATGTTTCTGGAATTGCAATGGAGGTGTGCTTTGGAGGCTTGGTCCTTATTCATGAGAACCCTTTTACACAGAATCACACTTCCCTCACAAATGAAAATATTTATATGATGGTATTCATGCAATTTGAAAAAAAATTGCAGCCTGCAATGCTTGCCTTTCCCTTGTGCCCCGGCATCTCTGCGTATTTTCTTTCTTCCCCCAATATTAATGAAAAAGAAATCAAACTTTTGCAGGCTTCACTTAGTTCCTGACTTTCAATCAGATAAATGTGTGACCTGAATATTTCCTTCTCCTCTTTCAGTATTCATGAAGGATTGTTTGTGGCCAGGCTGGTGGATTTAAGCATTAGTCTAGTTCAGGAAAGACAGATTTATTCCTTGGGAGTTGAGTGTAACTTACAACTGACGTTTTTTTGCCCCTCCCTTGCTTTCCTTATCTCTTTTTCTGTTTTTAAATGTAGAGGACATCATTTCTCCGCCTGGTTTGTTGTTGCTACAAAGTTAAGGAGTTGGGGCTTAAAATATTGACAGAGCTTCTCCCTTCGAGACCGGGGCCTCTGAGTTTTGCTGCGTGGTGTGGCTGATTGAAAGTGGTCTGGGCTGAATTTGCTTAATAGGATGTTACACTCCCCTCCTGGGTCAATTGTAGCCACTTTATCAAGTTACTTATTGATTACAGCTCTTGTCACATGCATATTAGTCTGCTGAGAGACTGAAAGGTATGTTTTGTTTCTTGCTTAGAGCAGGCTACGAATGTCATTGGCTTGAGTTCACCACGAGCCCCCCGGCGCCATATTTTAAAACCAACTCCATTCGCTCTTAGGCACTTGGCTCAGAATTGTGAGAACTATGTTGATTGTCTAAAATAGGAAAAAAAAAAAAAACCATAAGAACTTTATTCCCCCCTCCCCCATTTATTTTTCTTTTGGGAATAGGTAGAGACAAACTCATTCTTGAACAGAGAATAAAGGAAATGAAAAGAAAGTTCTGGCATGGGGACTTCAGACAGGGGTATGGGGGTGATGGCCGGGGTAGAATAGATGCAAGTTAAGTCCCAGAGAGGATGGGCTGAGTATTTCCATGTCTAGGAAGAAAACTATTTGGAGAAAAAAAGGAGAATAAACTTTTGATTCTGTACCTTGGGCTTGGCCAGCTTTTGAAGACATTTGTTCCCTTTAATTTGGAATGAGACACGGAAAAGTCTGTCGTGGAGAGGCACGGTAATGAGCCCGATTCTGAAGATATGGAGCCGCCAGCGGCCATGTATTATCCCCATTACTGAAACTATTGCTGCCAGGGGAACAAAGAACACCTAGGAACACGCTGAAAATGGAAACATTTGTTTTTCTACTGAATCTCAGCGCTGTATGTGCAAATAGCTGTTTACAGGGCCAAGTTCGGAGGAAGTGTGGTGCCTCCCAGCTCCAAGTAGGGAATGATGTCACCCAGAGCAGATGTAATTTGACACTTATTTATTAAACCGAGATAACATTAGTTTATATTATTAGCATTTGCTCCTATCAAAGTGTCAACAACTAGAAGGCAGGCTTGGGGCCTGGGAAGTATTTGCAATGGACATTTGCTCTCGGGAGCTGACTTGTCTTTTAATAACTTTCCTTGTTTTGGGGGTATTCAAGTGTAACAGCCAGCCTGGAAGGCACATCAGTGAGCTCTGTCTTCTGTCTTCATGTCCTTGTGTTGTCCTCTCTACCCTGTTTTAGACTTGGTCTGTGTGATCAGCAGCATATGGCAGAAGGGATGGTCTGTGACTATGAGGCCAGGTCATAAAGGACTTTCCTGGCTTCTGCTTTGCCCTCCCTTGGCTCCCCTGGTCTGGGGGAGACCATTTTATGAGCACATATTAGCAGCTTGATGGGGAGGTCTGCATGGTCATGAATGGAGGCCTCCTGCCAATTATTGGCTGACCATGTGAGCAAGCCACTTTGCGAGTGCATCCTTCAGCCTCTGCTAAACTTTCAGACCGTAGGCCTGGCCAGCATCTTACCTGCAAATTCATGAGAAATTCTGGACCAGAACCACCCAGCTGCTCCCAATCGCTAACCCTTAGAAATGGTGTAAGATCACCTGTGCTTATTGCTTTAAAGTGCCAAGTTTTGGGATGATTTGTTATAGAGCAGGGGATAACTTACACATGAAGGAGGCATGTCCACTGGAAGCCAGAGGCAGTAGAAACATCTCTTCCCAGATTCCTGGCAGTTTAGTACTTGGACATGTGGGCTCCTGTGAGCTTGTGCTTGGGTAAGTAAAATACACTGGGTTTTAAGATGATTGTCTATAAGACCTTGAACCTGAAGAGAGTTGCAGTATAGCAGAGTCCAGTCTAGAATCAGTCCCTTCAGTAGCAGCAATAGCAGCAAATAGGGTTTTGTTGGACAATGGAGAGAGCTGGCTGCTGTTCCTGTGCCTCTGGGCTGGCCAACTGGGTGGCCCAAGGTCACGCCTTGGTTCTCTCTATTTCCAAAGCTGTGCTCTCTAGTCTTTCAAGTAATTCCTCTAACCTGATGTTCATCCAATGAATTCCTTCTCTATGTTAGCTCAGCTCAGTTTTTGTTTCATGCAACCAGGAACCCTTACTAGGATATTGCTCAAGTACATTTTTATATCGATGATGGTTTCTTCTTTTCAAATATATCCATTGCCCTGAGTACAAGCTAGACATAAAGCAGGTGATAGGTAGATCTCTATGTATTGGAGACCTAATTAGTGAGTATATTTTCTCATATGACTTGACGTTCTATTCGCAGCATTGTGAAAATGGCAAGTTAGGGTAGTACCTGCCTTTGAGGAGTTTGTAATCTAGAGACAAGCCTTCTACTTCCCAGCCCCTGAGTCAATCTGACTCTGATGTCTTGGAAAGGAGTCCTTTTTGAAAGTCTGAGCCTCTCCATGTAATTAGTTGTGTGACTTAGAGAAAGTTATTTGACATGTTGGAGACTCATTGATTTAACTGACAAAAACACAGCCCCAACGCCAGTGAATTGTTGTGAGATTAGATTTGATAACACATGTGAAAAGAGCTTGGTCCACGTGGGGTATGGGAAGGTCATTGTGTGCTTGCTGTCCGGGTACAGGCGGAGGGCTGGCTGGGCCGAGAGTAACATCCACTCCCATCAGTGAACTACCATCTTGGCTGTCAGTCCCCTTAACTTCCACCCAGTTTTCTCATTTGAAAAATGGGTAGGTTGGATTAAAGTTGTAGTTTTCAACTCTTATAAAATCCTATATAGAAAATCATATATAGATCTCAACATTAAATATATAGCATTTGATTAGCTGGAGCTTATTTTTGTAGATTTCTCTATTACAAACTGAGTTACTAAGGACAGTGGAATGATTTTGATGACTATAAAATGTTAATTTTATAAAATAAAATTCTGATGACTATAAAAATGTTACCAGTAACATTTGCTGCCCAGGTTTAAGTATCAAATTTAATTCTGCATATAATACTTTGGTTTCTCTTCAAATCACTAAATCTTTTGCCTTTTAATCCTGCATATTTTTGGATGTACATCAATGAGAAAGTTCTATTTCATACATGTAAGTGGTTGTGAATGGTAATTGCTTTTGATAGTGCAGCTTGCAATAGCAGAGGATTTTTAAGTAAACTCAGAAATCTTGGCATGAGATTTGCAAGAACCTGGGCTGCTCCAATCACAAGTTAATGTGCCATGGGTTTCAACATGGCTTCTGTCACATTTAGGTATGCCTGTGGGACCAAAGGGAAGCCAGCTCACAAATTCCTGGAGGAGACAATGCTAGGTTCCTTGCAGCTTGCATGGTCAGTGGTTCTGAGGATTGACATGGAGGGAACACCTCCATAACACCAGTCAGTCATCTTTTTAACTTGCAAAGGTAGTACGTGACCATACACACAGGGCAAACACCACAGAAGCATGCAGAATGGCAGGAAGAGCTCCCCCTCAGCCACCATCTCCTGGGCCCTGCTCCCCACTCTTCTCTAGCTCAGTTGAGTCCTTCCTGTTGCTCTGAATTTACATATCTACATGTAGGCCATTTCTATCTTCACACAAACAAGACCGTACTAAGCATATTGTCCTGTGTTCTTATTCTCTCTTAACAATATACCTTGGCAAGCTTTCTATGAATATATGGTCCTGCGTTATAATTTTAAGTTCTTATTTAATATTTTATAAAATAACTATCCATAATTCATGAACTGTGCCTTTGTTTAAAAATGTTCCCTGTTTAACAATATTCCCTGTTTTTCATTGTTACAAACAGTGTTGTAATAATCGCCCTTATACTCAGATCTTTGCTGGCCTTCAGCAGGACAGCACCTAAAAATTGGAATTGTCTCATCAAGAGAAACAGAGACTGATGAATTCTGCCCATTGCTCTTTCAAAAGTGTATGCCAATTGCTACCCATCCATTATAGTTGTGTTTTAAATTTACACTTCTTTGGTTATTAGTGAGGTAAGCATATTTTCATGTTTTTTGGCCACTTCTGTTTCTATTTTGATGCTTTGCCTTGAACTATCTTTTCCCATTTTTTTCTTTTTCAACTCATATCTCACATCTTTCAAGCACTATTTGATATGAAACTATTGCAGAGTACCAAAAAATTCACATGGATTTTTTTGGAACTTGTTGCAACAGCAATTGATCCATATAAATAAATGTTCCTATCCATTTGTTCATTTACTCAACTAACATTAAAGAAGTATTACGTGTCAGGAATTAGAAATAAAAAAACACACCAGTCATGCTCCTTACAGTCAGGTGCCTGCAACTTGATTGGAAAAACTGATGAACAATCATAGTTCTCAGTGATGTGTGCTCTTAGACAGGTGTGTCTGGAAGCCCCAGGTCTACCAGGTACGGACAGGGTGTGTGGAGCATCACACCCTATTAATTCTGAAATTGAGTGGTGGAGGTAACCGGACACCACCTATGCCTTTTAAGGAATACAGTTAGAAAACTGAAATTTCAAAGAATGTTTGAAAAGTTGGAAAGAAGGAGAACTTAGAAAGCTTAGGGGGATAGGATAGGAGGAAAGGAAAATTGTACCAGAAAAAACTTGGAATCTGAGATGGGAAAGTCACTGGAGTAAGGGAGTTAGTAGGAGAGATTGGGGTGAATGAAAGGAGAAGGTGAGGAGTAAAGGAAAAGAGAGATGAATAGAACCTGAAGTTAAGAGTTTCCTAGCATGGGCATCTGTGGGGGTTTGGGAATAAGGAGTTATATGTAAAACAAGTTTGGAAAGAAGGTCTCATAAATGCCATTTAAATGAGATCCTGAGGGTAATTATATCAGCTCTCTTGGGAGACAGTCCAATGCTTGGCTAAAGAATTGGGTTTCAGGGGAGAAAAAGGCAGCGTTTGGTGTTGAAAGATGGTAGAGAAGGCATTCAAGTTGGGAATCAGGATAATAGCTGGGTTAGCCTAGGGTTCTCAGACAGCAGAGCCTGAGGCAAGAGTAAAGTGCTGCCATTTTATTTGGGAAGAAGCAAGCTTATGGTAGTAAAGGTGAGGAAAATGTGGATGTTAGGCAAGAAAGATAGGAAGCACAGGGCTGCAATGTGTAATTATGCTGGTTGTCTCTTCCCAACGAACCTCAAATAAAACATGGCAGATGACATGCAGGTGTGTTTTCTTGGCTTGTGGGGCTTTCTACGAAGAACTGGAAAGAGAAACCACAGTCAGAGTTGTCCACAGAGGGATAAAGGTTGGGGAGGTTAGTCACCAGCCCCCTCCCTCCCTACCCCCATCTTCCATTGCTCATTTCACTCCTTGGGCAGCTGGTTACCCTGTATTCCTTTCGGTTTAGTAGATGCAGCTTCTGTTGCTTGAAATGAAAAGCCTTGACAGACCCCTTCTGTAAGTGACCTGCCTGGGACCCATCTCCATGGCTTGCCTCTCTCCATACCTGACTCAACCTGAGGTTGCTGGGGCTGGTGGTGTCCTTAAGACATTGAGGTAACAGGTGGTTAACCATGAAATCAGTTATTTTTCTAGCTCTTCCCATTCTGACCATGGGCTCTACTTCGAGTAAGTTCATTTTTCATCTCTAAGTCTCCTGTGTCCTGTATCTCAGATCCATAACTGACTTCACATCTTTACCCTTGTATCTTTCCTCTTATAAGCAGGGTGGGACTTACAAGGAAGTAGATTTAAAATTAATATAATTGTAATTCAACCCCAGACTGGTCCTCATACAGTCCAGCTTTGGAAGAGAATTGCACTCTTAGGAAAACAGTCCAGCAACCAAAAACAATTAAACTAAATTAAAACTTTATTGGTATCTCTGGGAGAATGTCAAGGGAGGTAAATACAAGCTGAACAAGACATGTTCATCTTCTTCCTACCCCTAGCATTCTCTGTCTCTTCTGCTCCCTGCTCACCAAACTCCTCTCTCCTTTACTCTGATTCTAAAGCATGACTGGTCATTTGTGAGTCAGTTATTTTCTCCCTCTTCCCCTCTTTTGTTGCCTGTATTGTTTCTTTTTCTTTTCTTTTTTAAAAGATTGATTTATTTATGTATACAAGAACTGGGATACAGGCCAGAGGTGTGAAGAGTGAGAGGATTCACCAGAGGCAGAGTAGGGATCAAAACAGGCAGATTGACTGAAATACACTGCAGCGGGCAAGACAGGAGAGGTCTGCTGTGTCGAGGGTCAGCTCCCTGGCTGGGGATTGAACTCATGCTGCAGTGGCTGCAGAATAGCTTCATAGGTTGTGTCTTAACACCTTGTGCCACCAGGGAGGCCTGTCTGTATTGTTTCTATACCAACTTCTGACACCCACATTTTTGCATTTCCAGTTCTGTTTTTCTTTTCCTTCCCATTGCCCCAGAAACTGAGCTGGTAAAGACAGAATTCTCTTTAAAAAGAGTAAAGGAGGGGCATACTCACATATAAATCATTTGAGAAGAAATTTGCTAATAATAAAAGCTGTTCAGCGATGGAATAGATGGCCTCATTAAGCAGAGATTCTCCTGTTGTGAGAATAATTCATACAAAGGCTGCAAGGTCAATGCTCAGTGATATCGAGGAAAGAGTCCTAGTTCTGGATGACAATGGGTGAGATGATTTATAAGCTCCCACCAGATCTAAGATCCTAGATTTAGATTTGCATCCCCTAGACTCTGTCATCATAGTAGTGTTGAATCCTGTTATCTTTTTGCCCCCCACTTTAGGAATCTCTATGCCAAGAATGGAGAACTTTGAACTTGTTCTAACTCTTTACTTGGTTTTAATTTCTTTGAGACAAGTTGTCTAAATTATCTTTTCAGCATCTCTGCCTTTCCTGCTACAATCATCAAGCACAATTATGTGCACTCTCCAAAATGGTTCAGATTTCCCATTAGTGTGTCAACTACTTAATCTAACTGTGCCAAGCCCTTGCTCAATGACTCTTCATTTGATGACAGCATTTTCCAGGGGACAAGTGGGCACGACAGATGTTGGATTGATGGGAGCCAGCAGCCAGGAGAGCGGATTTTCCGGCTGAGGGGATGAGAGTGAATGGTCAGCTTGCCAGACCCACCATACTCTAGGGAAGTAGTGTAATGGTTGGGTGGGGGTAACTCACTTTGGGGCCAGATGGACCTGGTCTGAATCAGCTACTTGCACACAAGGAATATAGGTCGGGAACCCTTGGGCTGCAAGTGACAGAATTCAAATTGGCTTGAAAAAAATAAAAAGGTTGGTAACAGTGGGATGGGATGGAGGGGCACTTCCTGCCAAAACTGGATGTTCGGCTCAGCTATAGCTAAGAGCCCAAGGGACTGGTAAAGACTGGCCTCTCTTGCTTAGTCTCTTTCTCTGTTTCCCTACTATTTGCACCTCCTTTTAAAAATGTTACTGCATTTTTATTGCCCATGGAATGAAATCCTGAATTTCTGACTGTTTTGAACCAAATTCTCATTGTTGCAACTCATTGGTCTGGATGGGACCATGTGTTTGCCCTGAACCAGTCTTGGTGGCCAAGGGATAGAGTGTGCCAATCAGTTTGGGAGGTCCTTTTCTCAAGGAGAAAGTGAGATTTTATTACCAAACAAGAGGATCAGGATGCTAGGCTGACAAAAACATCTCACACAGAGTACAATACAGCATCCATGGTCATATTGCTTGTTTCTTCAAATGTCAAATGCCTGCTTCATCGACCTGTTGTGAAGGCCATGTATGGTAAATGCGTGGCTAGCCTGTCACTTTGCAAGCTTTCAATAATTAGTTCTTACTGTTGGGTCCAGAGAACCAGTTGATGAGAAGGAATTCTACCTGCTGGACAGGTGAGCACATTCTTGCATGTGTGTGTTTCTGTGTTGGCATCAGGAGGTAGAGGCCCATAAGACTTAGTTCTTACCATTCCAAACTTTCTCTCTTCTTTTCCTTCTGCCTTTACTCTCTGACTCACTGTTTATTTTTCTGTCTTTTGTCCCCTACTTTCCTTTCCCCTTCACACTCTCTCTCTCTATAAACATAAATATATATAAAATAAAAATTGCAGTGCTATTATTTGTGGCATGAATTAAATTTAGCTATGTATTTTTTCATCCTTATTCATTAAAAGAATGACTAGAGCTATCTTACCAAGTCTATTCCACATACTAATGTAAATAGCTGAGGCATTGTAATGGAGGCAACAAATAGAGACCCAAAATCAAATCAGAAAACAAAATGGATGCCACCCTACCTTTTTCTTCTTCAGTGTTAAATTTGTCTACATGCTCAATTCAGGTCAGACATTTGATGGACACCATTATAATGCCATCCTATCTTAAATGATTGCTGGAGGTAGACTCTATTTGCTGGAAAACAAAGTTTCACTCCCTCTATTTTTAAGTTAAAAATAGAACAAACAGTAAATTTTCTCTTTTCTCGAAAAGAAGCCAAGCAATAAAGTTAGCTAAAGTGATTGTTATGTGTGGTCCTTGATCTCATCCATGGGGCGGTGGCTCATGATAGTAAAACGGCCCCACTTTTTTATAGGACCACAGAAGGCGTTAAGACAAATCGGGGTGGGGGAGCTGATGGGCTGCCAAGGAGATGGGAGAAGGGGAATAGCAAATCTCTCTTCCAAGGCTCATAGACCTTTATAGAGGCAAGAGATCAGCACCGTGGAGATGCAGGCATTTGGAAGGCAAGTGTAAATAGAGAGGAGATGGAAAATCTGCTGGTTAAAACCCATCTCTCCAAAAAGGTAGATTCATGGGTTTGCCTCTGTGCTGGAGCCATGGGTAACCCCCGCACAGTCTTCTGGTTGATCCTTCTGGGTGATCCTTTTTGGGAATGTGTTGCTGATCAAGGTGGTTCCATGCCACAGTAGTCAACAAATGTAGTCTAGACAGCGACGTATAAGCCAACGTATTGCTTCTTCAGTGCCATTTACAAACACAACGGCAGTTCATTTTGTTTGAAGAGCCCAGGCAGTAACTGGGAAGAGGCGAAGAGAAAAGGGCATGAAGGGAGATTGAAGATTTCTGCCTTGCTTGGTGCACTAAGTGGACAAGGGCAGAGTGACACTAGTTGGGAAAGCTGTTAACCTTGACATGTGGGCTTGTTCCACTGGGAGAGGATGTGTGTGGGCTGGGTAGCATAGAGTCATGAAGCTGTAATGTTGCAAGGACCTTTGCCTGGCTCCAGAGAGGGTGCCTGAGCTGATGGGAGCACATGAGGAGTCATGCATTTTATCTGTTCAAATGTCATCAAGGGAGGACAAAAGGAAGCCACCAGATGCCTCACCCCCTCTGTCTTTGGGGGAACTTCTGTGAATTTTCCCTTTTCCTCTATAAGTGGAAAAACTAATACTTGCCTCATGTCCTTCCTGGGCCCATGGTGGGGATTCTCTCATTCGGAAAGAATTTACTCAGCTCGGACCACACAGTCAGCACCTGGTCGGACACTTTGGGGAATAGGGAACAAGGTTAGTTCTCAGTCTTTATCCTTAAAGAACTAACAGATGTGGAAGGACTTTATAGAGCCATTAGGGGTGTGTGTAGATGGGTTATTCTGCCTGGGGTAGGTAACCGACCTGGCCAGACCATGGGCTTAGTCCTGGTCAGGGAGGGGTTTGCCCTCTCTGGGCCTCACCCACAAAAGGAGCAGAATTAGTTCCTCTGGGGATTCCTTCCATGTCTGGCCTATTTTGTGACTCAAAATACAAAGCACTCAGATGCTTTGCTTGTGAGACCGGAAGTAGGAACCAAAGTGGACGGCAGGAGATGCTGGGGTTTACCTGTGGTGAAGCCAGATCATCTCTCCCCTGCTCGCCCCAAACAGTTCTCCATGGCCAAGAAGGGGCATGAAAGCAGCCTGGTAGATGGCTCTGACCTGGGGTCTGGCCTTGGGCCTGTCCTGATGGGAGGGTGAGCAGGCCTGCTGGCTTCTGCCGCAGGACAGGGGGCGGTGGGTCCTCCCTGGATGCAGGGAGGGAGGGGTGTCCCGGGCACCTCTGTCCTCTGTGAAGATCCAGATCTTTGTGACTTGGCTCCTTTACGGTTTGCCCAAGGCAGGGTTGGACTCACAGAGTCTTTCTACGGCCAAACATCTTTCTCATTCTTCTGCTTGACCTCTGGGGCTGTGGTTCTCAGGCGCCAGGCAGGTTCCTGTTCCAGCAGCATCCTGGGAACGCCGGGTCTTCTCCAAAACCATCCAAGTGGATAGTCGAGGCCAGTCCCAAAGGGAATCTGAGTTGCCACTGATGTACAAGCCGGGAGGCGAATTCCTGCACCTCCCCTTCCCTTATTTATTGTAAGAATGCAAAGTGGCCCAACATCAGCCCCCCACGTGTCCCCACTTTAAGACAGTGTAAAGAAAAACAGGTGCCCACCGGTCTAGTCAGATCCCCCATAAAACGGTTGGGGTCTCTATTTTTTGTGGGAAAACAGCCAAGGGGGGTTGGACTAATTAGCTTCCTCCCAGGAATCTGATTAAAGGAAGGTTGAGCTGTGTGGGAAAGAAAAGCGAACAGCCATCAACACCTATCAGGAGTGAGCCCTTTGAATGCTGAAGGGGCTGCCTAGAGGAGGAGCGCAGGCCGGCTGTGGCTGCCGGGCCGGGCTGGCAGCCACGCTGGTGATGTGCACAAAGGTGACTGGTGAACTTAGCAGAGGCAGGAGTGGAGGACCCAAAGGTTTGCAGTGACTCTGGAATTGCCTTGCAAAGCTGAAATACAGACAAGAGGACAGCATTACCTGCCTCTCCTCTTTTTAGCTATTTAAAAAATTTTATATTGTAAAACACACATAATGTCACAGTTGCTGTTGTTTTCATTTTCTTTTCTTTTTTTTTTTTTAAATGTGGCAGAACCACTATTTTTTTTATAGAGGCATGTTTATTTATTTGTTTGTTTGTTTGTTTTGTTTATACAAGCACTGGGTACAGTCAGAAGTGCGGGAGGGTGAGAGAATTCACCAGAGCCAGAGCGGGGAGCAGAGCGGGCAGAAGGACCGAAGTACACTGCTGAGGGGAGCAGCGGGCGGCAGGAGAGGTCTGCGCGCCATGTGGGACCCTCCTCTGGTGGCCGGGGAGCAGCCGGGGATCGAACCAGCGCCGCAGAGGCCGCGGGCAGCTTCGCAACCCAGCGCTCAACCGCTGCGCCACCGGGGAGGCCCTGTTGTTTTCATTTTCAAGCGTGCAGCTCAGCGCTCCTATCAGCACCACCCGCCGGCTGAGCTTTCACGTCCTCAAAAAAATTGAAACTTCATAATAGGAAACAGTCGCTCCCCACTTCCAACACCCCGCCCCTCAGGCCTTGGCAACCACCACCCTCCATGGGACCTCATTTAAATGGATCATCCAGCCCAGCAGACCCTTGAATAACATGGGTTAGAACTACACATCCTACTTGTAGGAGAATTTTTCCCTACCCCTCCTCTTCCTCCTCACGCTACTCAACAAGAATGAAGACCTTTGTAATGATCCACTTAGAATTTTCTTTTTTTAAATATTTATTTATGCATACAAAAGCTGGGTATAGGCCAGAGGTGCAGGGGGTGAGAGGATTCACCAGAAACAGAGTGGGGAGCAGAACAGGTGGATTGACTGAAATACACTGCTGAGGGAAGCAGCGGGCAGGACAGGAGAGGTCTCTTGCACCATGTGGGTTCAGCTTCCTGGCCGGGGATAGAACTCCTGCTGCAGTGAATGGCAATAGCTTGATAGTGCTATCTTTAACCCCCTGCACCACCAGGGAGGGCCCCCCCTTAGAATTTTCTTAATAGCATTTTCTTGCCTCTGGCTTACTTTATTGTAAGAATGCAGCATATAATACATGTAATATACAAAAACTAGTGTTAATTGACTGTTTATATTATCAATAAGATCTCAGATCACTAGCAAGCTATTAGGAGTTATCTTTTGGGGGAGTCAAAAGTTATATGTGGATTTTTGACTGCATGGAGGTTGGGTGCTCCCAACCCCCTTTTTGTTCAAGGGCCCACTGTATTCATCCTTTTGTATTCACTTATTTCACTTGGCCTACTGTCTTCAAGTTTGATTCACATTGTAGTGTGTATTCAAATGTCTGTTCTTTAAGGCTAATATTCATTGTGTATAAAGCACATCTTGCTTGTCCACTCCTTCCTCAGTGGACACCTGGGTGGTCACGGCCTTTTGCTCTCTTGAATGATAATGTTATGAATGTGGGTCCATAAGTCCCTATTTGAGTTCTGCCCTTAGTTACTTATTTAAGTTCCTATCTAGAATCAGGATTGTTGAATCATTTGCTAATTCTGTTTATTTTTTTTAAGGCACCGTACTGTTTCCCACGGTGGCTGTGCCATTATATTCCCGCCAGCAGTGCATAGGAGTTCAGCGCCTCCATTCCTAATGAGCCAATTCATTTTAGTCTCCTAACTCCCAAGGAGGTGTGAGCAAGAGATGCGCCATTGTGCTTGCCCCAGGCTGGGCCATCATCAAAAAGGAAGAAGAATTGGGGTTTGGATGTGTCTGTTCTCAAATCCTGGGAAACTGCAAATGTAAATAACCCTGGGGATGCCAATTCTCATCAGTAAGCTGGTTCAAAGATGCATCTAATGGGAAGGATCCAGTTCACTACCAAAGCGCAAGAGCAGGGATGTGAATGGTCATCCCTCTTTGGAAAAATCCAGGCTGAAGGCACATTGTAGGAAGTTAAGGTAAGATTTGTTGATTTCATTAGCAGGTACCTGAGGGTGTTTCTCTTAAATCTTTCCCAGGCCCTAGAGACAAATGCATCTTCAGGACCCAACACTTCTTGAGTACTTACAGTATGCCAGGCATTTTATAGGTACTTTGTTTCATTGGCTCATTTTTCCTCCTTAACTTGGAACATCACCAAATTAAAAAAAAAAATACCACTGAGGGCTAGCTCCCTCTCCCATAAGGTGCAATGGACCATAACTAGAAATTTGTGTGAGCTAAGACCTTCATGAGAGTTGCTGAGAATGTGACAATAGGGGAACAATAAGCTCCCATGAAGATCTGAGCTCTCTCTCTGACCCGAGGCCCTCTGCCTTTTATTTTACTGCTTAATGAGTCTTCACTGATTGTCTTGCTTCTGGATGATTCAGGCTTATGTCAATTAGTCCTTTCCTAGTCTGGGTCTTCTGCTTAAGTGTCAACTCATCCTCAGACAAGGCTATAAGTAGTGAGTTTATTTTGACTCCTATCTTGGGTCAGGAAGGCAAGATGGAGTCACCTTTCCAGGTCAGGAGCCATAAGGGTTTCTGGACAGGTGCACATACGTGCAGCTCATCATCTTTCCTCTTCTCCAATCCTGACCTTCAGTCTTTCCTTGACTGGGTAACCAATGGCACCTGAAACCTGGCCTCCAAAGCAAAGGAGGCCCTTGCTCCTCTGCATGGGTGCATGACTGCAAGGCCTCCCAAACATGCAACCTTGGAGTCCCCTATGACTGCTTCCTGTCTTGCTCTGCCCTTCTCAGAGTGGGCTGACACCTCAGACCCTTGGATGTGACCTTCTCGAGTTTGACACAGTCAGACCTCCTCAGAGTCCAGGTTCTGATTGCTGTACGTGCTGATTTCTGCAGCAACCTCCTTCCCGGTGGCCTTTCCACCTGCAGCCTTACCCCTCCTGGTACATTCTATGCCCAACAGCCAGGCTCATTTTCTCGGAGTGCTATTTTGATTTTGTCACTCGTCCATTCAGAAATCGGCAGGAGCTCCCATTTGCCTCCCACCTTTAATCTAAACTCCTCAGCATGTGTTTTAAGACCTTTGCAAACTCATATTTAACTACCCTCATCTCCTGCAACCTCCTGGCTTCTCATCTTTGCTCTGGCCTGGAAACAACCTACATAAATTGCTAGCTTTGGGGCATGGCTCTGCCCTTGTCCCTTAGATTCATGTCTATTCCTAACAAGACACAACAATGGTGTGTGAGCCCAGCCCTACCTAGCTTGTTTGACATTGTATCTCTACTTCCTATGCAAAGATCTGTCACACAGTAGGTGCTCAATAAATATTTGTTGAATAAATGAAAGTTAAAGACATTTCTTTAACTGGGTTAGTCAACACACATATATAAAAGGCTGTATTAAGTTTTTAGGACACAAAATGAGTAAATTCCTGCTCGAGGAACTCCCAGTCTAGTCTAGACCTTTAAACAAATACCACATTTCCTTGATGGTATGGCTGATTGTAAGAGGCAATGTTAATTTAAAAATAGATTTTAGGGATAAAAGAAACACTACCAATTTAATTATACACAGTGGTTGTTGAACTTTAATTTCAGAAACTTTGAAATGTGAAAAAGAAGTGCACCTTAGGATGAAGGAAAAGTGTGGCAATTAGGGGCTTTGGGTGCATGGTGGGGGGTGTGAAAAGTGCTCTGGTCTCTCTGGGCTGCTTTTGCTCAGTCTCCCGGGTAGGCTGGGGAAGGAGGAAGTTTCTAGCAGGCTTTGAAGACGTGCATCTCAAAGCTGTGTGGCCTGAGACAAGGGACTTAATCTCCTTTATTCACCTTCAAATTTAATTGGCTTACCAATTGTCTCCATAATTATATAGTTCTGGGAGTGCAGCTTCACCTCTCCAGATGTGAACACGCTTCACTCACCCTCCACCGAAGCTCCAGCACCACTGTCCTGCCTTACCCCTGCCCCCGACCCTGCCCTCTCCTTCCCATTCCTATGCTGACCAGGATGTTTTCCACAGAGTCTAAGAATCATATTTGTTGTGTTTTCCCAGTTTTTTTCTTTGATTATTTATCTTCTGGGTGTGAGTGAAACCATCCGGTAACGTCTTTCACTTTCTGACATATTTCATTTAGCGTAATCACCCCCAAATCCATCCACTTTGTTCCCAAAGGCACTATTTCATCTTTTTTCATAGCTGAGCAGTATTCCATTGAGTGTGTGAGCCACACTTTCTTTATCTAGCTGCCCATCGTTGGGCACGTAGCTGGGATCCCCACTTGGCTGCTGTGGATAGTGTTGCTATGAACGTGGGGGGCACAGAAATCTTCTCATATATTTTTATTTCCTTTGGGTAAATAGCTAACAGTGGTATTGCGGGATCATATAAGATTTCCATTTTTAATTTTTGAGGAATCTCTATGCTGTTTTCTGCACAGGTTGTGCCAAATTACATTTCCACTGTTGGTGAATCAGAGTTCCTTTTTCTCTACATGCTCGCCAGCGTTTGTTATTTCCAGCCTTTTTGATACAGGCCATTCTCACAGAGGTAAAGTGATATCTCATTGTGGTTTTGATTTGCACTTCCCTTGTATTAAGTGATGCTGAACATTTTTTCATGTGTCTGTGGGCCATCTGAATGTCTTTGGAGAAGTGTGTATTCAGGAAACGACTTAATCTCTCTCAGCTGTCTCCCCTCCTGTGACATTAGTCACCTGCAGTATCACTAAGCTAAGTACCCAGCCTGGGTGTCCTGCTTAAAATAAATGTATTTTTTAAAGATTTGTTTATTTATGCATACAAGAACTGGGGTACAGGCCAGAGGTGTGGGGGTAAGGGGATTCACCAAAGACAGAGTGGGGAACAGAACAGACAGATCAACTGAAATACACTGCTGAGGGGAGTAGTGGGTGAGACAGAAAAGGTCTGCTGTGCCATGTGCGTAGTTCCCTGGCCGGGGATCGAACTCGTGCTGCAGTGGCTGTAGACAGCTTCATAGATTGCATTTTAACCTCTTGTGCCACCATGGAGGCCCTTAAAATAAATTTTTAATCTTCAAATCCTAAGCACACAGTAAACACTCCACGAATGGATTTATTTAGCGGATATCAGTTTTGGTGGCTGTTGATGTGTAGTGTCTGCCTGCCCAGGGCTAATTCACCCTTTTTCTGGTAATAGCACTCAGAATTCACTTTCAGGAGACACCTCTCCCCTTGTCAGTGGGTTTGGGGTTTTGGGGAGTCTCTTTACTGATCTGGAGGACCCAGGAGAGAGCATATGCCCAGGGCTTCACCAATGTGACCATCGAATCCTCCCCAGCAGTGGTGCCTGACTCGTAGATGGCGCTGGACCCCAGCCTGTTGGAAGAGTCGCAGGACCCCCACCCATTCCCGGGTGTGAGGTTGCTGGGCTGTGAGCTTGAAGCAGCAGGTGGATGTCTTGCTATGACATCCTGGCCTTCTGCTGGGAGCGGGGCTGGCAGGCAGGAGATGGTCCGGTTTGAGCATTTGGATCCAGCCATCCCTGTCTCCTTCAAGGCTTTTTGGTACATCTCACATTTCAGTTGCTGGAGCTAGTGGGTTCCCTCTTGTGAATTTTTGGCTTAAACCCGTTTTGGCTGAGTTCTTTATTTTACAATGAAAAGGCCTCTTTGACCCAAATAGACATTGCTGTGATGATGCTTCGTGTGTTCTAGGAACACAGGGGGCTCAGGATGTGTGTGTTGGGGGGGTGAGCGTCAGGCCCTCTTGGATCTCTAACTCACTGCACACAGCCGAGACTCTGTTAAAAGACTGGGGTATGTGACAGGTGCTGGGGCACTTTGGAGGGTGGGAGGAGGGAACTTGAGCTTCCTGGGTGAGTGTTTGTCCAGGGCTGGGAGAGGGAAGGCCAAGATTTAAGCCGGGGGGGACAAGAGAGGTGCTGCCATAGATAGGGGGTGAGCATGTCGATGGAAGGCCATGCAATTTGGGGCCAAGGAAGGGGAATCCCCTCCAGCTCTGGGGTAGGGCAAGAAAGCAAAGAGCAGGCTGACGGGTCTAGGTGCTTCCATCTGGGCTTGGGGTCCAGGACCTGAAAGGCAGGCTCAGTTCCTCCCTTTCCAGAGCCCTCGTAGGGAAGCCCCGGGTGTCCTCTGCAGAGAGGGATGCCTACCTGGTTCCTACATATCCTCCCATCTCCTAATGTCTCCCTTTTCTACATTAGAATGTGGGCACCTGCCTGGCAAGGGCAGCGGCCCCTTGTCTTGTATCTTCTTGCTCCTCCTGGAATAGTGTGTCTGGGCTTGAATCCTAGCCCAGCATTTACCATCCATGATCCCCAGGGCAAATCACTCAGTCTTTCTGTGCCTCAGTTTCCTCATCTGTAAAATGGGAACAACAGAAGCTTCTACTCCAGGGGGCGGCTGGGAAGACGAGCTGAGTCAGTGAATAACACCCGAGACATAGTAGGGCAGCTTTTGTGGGAGTGACTCAGCGTTTCTTTTAGTATAATTCGTTCCATCCCACAATGCTCAGTGTAGACTGTTTCAGAAGGTTGGGATTTAGCAACTCAGCTTTCCAAAGGAGGAAATCTGAGCCTTGAATGATTAAGCGTCTCGCCTAAGGCATTAAATGATAGGAAGGGGTGGGAGAGAGGGGAGCATAAGCATATTGTGGGAGTCAAAGGAAGAACCTCAACATCTCTATTCAAAATCTGGCTGGGTGTGTGTGGGGTTTGGTTATTTTTCCTCATCCCACTCCCCCGTGCATTCTTTTGGGAGTTTCATCCCTAGCCTCATCTCTGGGGGCTCCAGGCCCAGCAGTTGGCATGCTGCGCTCATCTTGCTTGTTTTCTTTGTTACTCAGGCTTCTTTTATTTGGATTCCAGGAGCATCTGCTTGCTTGTAGGATTTCCGACACGCCGGGGCTCTCAGAGCTATGGGGTCTTGCTAACGTGCGGTCCCTCCGTTACTACATTGAAAGACGATTTACCTAACAGATGGGAGCTTTTGAATATTTATGTCTGGACACATCTGTTCTGGACTTGAAAGTTTAATAAAGCTTTTTATTTTCTGAAGCGCTGGTGAAGCCTGACTGTGGTGAGCTGACAGCCCATTGGGGTCAGCACCTCAGTGGAGACCCTGGGAGCATAGGGGTATGGCTTGGGACACCCCATTTGGCAGGCAGTCACACTTTCCAAACCCTTTCCACCTTCTTGTGGTGCACGAGGCAATGCCCAAGGGGACAGGTGGTGGGGCTGACTCAATGGACCAACTGAATATGTTTACAGAGAGAAAAGAGCAAGTATTATTTGCAAAGGGAGGAAATGTTTTCTTGTGCTCTGTTCTTCCCTGGGGAAGCTGGGTTCCCTGGTTTGGGTGATGGATGGAGAAGCCTGGTTTGGTCTGGATTTTTGTCCCCACAGCACACTGGGGCCCTTGGGGTGTTGGAGAGGGCTTTGTGTCAGTATTCTCAGTTGGGATATGAGGGGGAGTTTGTCTCGAATAGCTTCAGCTTCTTAGGAGTATGGTTCTTGCTACACACTTCCTCTACTCTTGACCTTGGCGGCACTCCTTAAGGTCCTCACCCTCTTAGGCGTCAGTCTAAACAGGCTCCCGAGAAAGCATTGTAATAACAGGAGAACAATAACATGCTCTGTAGACACACTTTGAGTCCTTACATTGCAGCGAGTCTTTGCAGTGTGCTATAGTTTTCATCTTTATTATCGTGTCTCATTTCCACAGCACCAACGGGAAAGATTCTTATCTCTGGAGGCATGCAGAGCTTACTTGACTTGCCAAGGTCACTCAGTCACTGGTAGGCAGCCAGGATTTGAACCCAGGCTATCTCACACCAGTGCCTAAACTCTCAATGCTTTATGTCCTGCTGATTGGAATCTGTCAGGCAGAATTTTCCAAAATGTGTTTTTTAAAACCTGGGGTGCAATGATCAAATAAATCCCAGTGCAATTTTCCCACTGGCCAGTTTAAAGTTCACATCATCTTCTTAAAGGCTCTGAGGAGTCCTGAAATAAAGAAATTGTGTATGACTCAGTGTTTCCCAAATTTCTTTAAGGAAAAAAAAAAAACCTCCTTTTCCTTAATATGATTTAAAAAAGTCTTCTAGATCTAAAATACTGGAAAAAAATTGAAAATGAGTGTTGGCTTGAAGTATTACATCTCCTAGGAAGACTTGCAATTAACAAAGTTCTAAGTTGTAAGTCTCAGTGAGCAGAGAGTAAGAGTGGGTAGAAACTATATCAAGGGAATTTTGGTCCCATCAGCTAGAGACAGTTTTCTTTGGGGGGAAATTTCAAGAAGCATTGCATTACTGTCTACATAAATTGAAAATGTATTTTATTTTAAAACTGTTCCAAACTTAAAAAAATTGTAAAAATACAATAGCTAAGCTTTGGAAACCGCCCAAATGCCCAAAAATAGATGACTGGATCAAGAGATGTGGTACATATACACATGGAATATTACTCAGCATTCAAAAAGATAAATCATGCCATTTGCAGCAACATGGATGGCGCTGAAGGGATCATGCTCAGCGAAATAGCCAAAAAAAAAAGAAAAATACCGGATGGTCTCACTCATAGCAGGATCTAGAAACTTAATAAGGATCAGGAAAAGAAACTATAAGAAAGTGAAAATCAAAATCAACAAAAAACATGAACCAGAGACACTTTTTGGGGGGTGGGGGCGGGAGGAGGGATTGGGTCAGAATGGGCATGTGCAGTTGTATGGGGGAAAATAAAAATAAAATTTATTATTTAATAAAAAAAATGTAGAAGGAAACAAAAAAAAAATTGTAAAAATAATGTAAAGAGCTCTCATATATCTTTCACCCTGAGACCCCACCCAATTTTGCCAATGTCCTGGGAACATCCTTTATAGCCCTGGACCCTAGGGAGGGCCCCTTGTGGCTCTTGATTCTCCTGTCTCTTTGGGCTCTTTCAATATGAAATGGTTCTGTAACAGGGTGGTCCCCAGGAAAGGGGGAAGTTCCAGGTTCCCTGCCCCACCCAAAAGGAGGGTGATGCTGAGCAGAGAGAGAAGAACCTGCAGAGGAGACTGAGGAAGGAAGGAAGCAGGATGGAGAGCCAGAAGGAGACCTGGAGCAGGCACATGGAACTGAGAGACACGTGAAGAAACTGTGCTTGCCTTTTGATCATGGACTGGTTGACAAAGATGTGGGTGAGAGACCCATGGGGAGTGACAATGGTGGTTTTTATCTTGATTTTGATTTTGCTCTTTTCCTCCCAGACTTGTCTGGTTGTTTCTGATCTTTTTCTGTGGGTCCCCACTGGAAGATGCTTTAGAGTTGTGACAGGCTATGGGGCATTGCTCTGGGCCAATCCTGGCTGGATGGACTTTTACCCATGAGGTGTGGGTAACTTTGGGTGCTTGATTTTGAAACTTGATTCTTTGCCTTTCCAGTATTGTTTCCTAATTGTATTAAAGTTCCCTTTCATTAAAGTCTCATATGTTATGTGTTGATGTGGTGAATGGCAGAACCTATTTAGAGCAGGCAGGTTTGTGGGGCCTGGGCTGCCCTTCTCCCTACCCTGTACCAGTTCCTCTTTTCTTCTTTGATTTTCCTGACTTTTTGAAATGGACAGACTAGTTATTTTATAGAATGTCCCTCGATCTGTGTTTGTCCATTATTTTTTCTCCATTAGCCCCAGGTTAATGCTTTCATCCAGAACATCCTAAGTGCTGTGCTCTTTTTATTGAAACCTATTGGGTGGTAGGTGTGTGATGTCTGCTTGTGTTGTTCCTGGTGTGGTGACATTACTTGGTTAATGTATTGTCTGTGGGATTTGGCACTTAAACTGATCCTTTCTTCCTCTTTGTATTAACAAAGGTTGTAGGGGGTGCTCTGACACTGTGTAAAATCCCATTCCTACTCCACCATCACCTACTGGTTGCAGCATCTCTTGGTGTCTCTTTCCTGAATTATTACTATGGTGGCTGCCAAATGGTGAATTTCCTTTTGCTCTTTCTTGGAGTAACATTGGTTTTCCACACTGATATGATTTAGGGGAATAGGTTCACAACTTGTCAGATATATGTCCCCACCCTTGCCCCTCGCACCCCACCCAGGCACCCATGGTCCTTTACCAGATGGAGAATTTTCTTTCTTTTTTTTTTTTTTAATTTAATAATAAATTTTATTTTTATATTCCCCATACAATTGCAGCCCCATTCTGACCCCAATTCTCCCCTCCCACCCCCCTCCCCCTTAAAAGTGTCTCTGGTTCGTAGTTTTTTTGTGATTTTGATTTTCACTTTCTTATAGTTATTCGTTTTCCTGGTCCCTTATTTAAGTTTTCTAGATTCCTGCTATGAGTGAGACCATCCGGTATTTTCTTTTTCTTTTGGCTTATTTCGCTGAGCATGATCCCTTCCAGTGCCATCCATGTTGCTGCAAATTGCATGTGTTTATCTTTTTTGAATGCTGAGTAATATTCCATGGTATATATGTACCACATCTTCTTGATCCAGTCATCTATTTTGGGCATGTGGGTTGTTTCCAAAGCTTAGCTATTGTAAACAGTGCTGCTATAAACATAGGGGTGCAGGTGTTCTTTGGAATTGATGTTTCTGTGTCCTTTGGGTAAATACCTAGGAGTGGAATTGCTGGATCATATGGAAGCTCTATGTCTAGTAGGTCCAGAAATCTCCACACAGCTCTCCATAGTGGTTGGACCAGTTTGCACTCCCACCAACAGTGCAGAAGATTTCCTTTTTCTCCACACCCTCGCCAACAATTGTTGTTGCTAGTTTTTTAATATGTGCCATTCTCACTGGTGTAAGATGGTATCTCATGGTAGTTTTGATTTGCATTTCCCTGATGACAAGTGATGTTGAACATTTTTTCATATGCCTGTTGGCCATTTTCATTTCCTCTTCAGAGAAGTTTCTTTTAGCTCTTCTGCCCATTTTTTGACTGGATTATTTTCTTTGATGTTGTTGAGTCTCATCAGCTCTTTGCAGATTTTTGTGATCAGTCCTTTATCATTAGTGTTGGGTGCAAAAATGTTCTCCCAGTTGGTGGGGTTTCTCTTTGTTTTTGTTATTGTCTCTTTTGCTGTGCAGAAGCTCTTTAATTTGATGTAGTCCCAGCTGTTTATCTTTGCCTTCACTATCACTGCTTTGGGTGATGTGTCTGTAAAGATGTCTTTGATGTGCAAATCACGTAGTGTTTCGCTATATTTCCTTCTATATATTTTATGGTTTCAGGTCTTATGTCTAGTTCTTTAATCCATTTTGAGTTGATTTTTGTGTATGGTGTGAGGTAGTGGTCAAGCTTCATTCTTTTGCATGTAGCGACCCAGTTTTCCCAGCACCATTTATTATACAAACTTTCTTTGCTCCAATGCATAGTCTTTGCTCCTTTGTCAAAGATTAGTTGACCATAAATCTGTGGGTTTATTTCTGGATTTTCTATTCGATTCCATTGGTCTGTATGTCTGTTCTTGTTCCAATACCATGCAGTTTTGATGATTATGGCTTTGTAGTATAGTTGAAGTCTGGGAGTGTGATGCCTCCATTCCCTTCTTTTTTTTTCAGGAGAGCTTTGGCTATTCGGGGTTTTTGTGATTCCATATGAATTTCATCAATAATTGTTCTATTTCTTTGAAGAATGACATTGAAATTTTGATTGGAATAGCATTGAATCTGTATATTGCTTTTGGGAGGATGGCCATTTAATAATGTTTATTCTTCCAATCCATGAGCAGGGGATGTCTTTCCATTTCTTTGTGTCTTCTTCTATTTCTTTTAACAGTGTTTTATAGTTTTCTTTGTATAGGTCCTTTATCTCTTTTGTGAGATTTATTCCCAAATATTTGATTTTTTTTGTTTCAATAAAAAAAGGGATGGTTTTTTTTGATTTCTTCTCTTCAGATTTATTGTTTGTGTATAGGAAGGCTACTGACTTTTGCGTGTTGATTTTGTATCCTGCCACTTTACTGAACTGATTGATGAGTTGAATTAGTTTTTCTGTGGACTTTTTGGGGTTCTCTATGTATATTATCATATCATCTGCAAATAGTGATAGTTTGACTTCTTCTTTTCCTATTTGGATTCCTTGGATGTCTTTCTCTTGTCTTATTGCTCTGGCTAGGACTTCCAGTATTATATTGAAAAGCAGTGGTGAGAGTGGACATCCTTGTCTTGTTCCAGATCTTAATGGAATTGCTTTCAGCTTTTCACCATTGAGAATGATACTGGCTGTTGGCTTGTCATAGATGGCCTTTATGATGTTTAGGTATGTTCCTTGTATCCCAAGAATTTCAAGGGCTTTTATCATGAATGGGTGTTGCACTTTGTCGAAAGCTTTCTCAGCATCTATTGATATTATCATATGGTTTTTATATTTCTTTTTGTTGATGTGTTGGATAACGTTGATTGATTTTCGGATGTTAACCATCCTTGTGTCCCTGGAATGAATCCTACTTGGTCGTGGTGAATTATCTTTGGATACATTGTTGGATTCTGATAGCTAAAATTTTATTGAGGTTTTGCATCAGTGTTCATTAGGGAGATTGGCCTGTAGTTTTCCTTTTTTGTGTTGTCCTTGTTCGGTTTTGGTATTAGTGTAATGTTGGCTTCATAGAACGTGTTTGGTATTGTCCCTTCCTTCTCAATTTTTTGGAAGAGTTTGTGAAGGATAGGCACTAATTCGTCTCTGAATGTTTGTTAGAATTCATTTGTAAATCCATCAGGTCCTGGGCTTTTGTTTTTGGGGAGGTTTTTGATTACCATTTCAATTTCGCTGCTTGTAATTGGTCTGTTTAGGTGTTCTATTTCTTCTTTATCTAGCTTTGGGTGATTGTAGAGTTGTAGGAATTTGTCCATCTCCTCTATATTGTTAAACTTGTTTCCATATAACTGTTCATAGTAGTTACTGATTATTCTTTTGATTTCTGCTGTGTTCGTTGTGATTTCTCCTCTTTCATTGATGATCCTGTTTATTTGTGCTTTCTCCCTTTTTTCCTTTGTGAGCCTGGCTAGGGGTTTGTCTATTTTATTGATTTTTTTCAAAGAACCAGCTCTTGTTTCATTGATCTTTGGATGTTTTTTTAGTTTCAATTTCATTTATTTCTGCTTTTGTTTTTATTATTTCTTTTCTTCTACTGGTTTTGGGGTTTTTTTGTTGTTCTTTTTCTAGATCTTTGAGCTTCGAGATTAGGTTGTTTCTTTGAGTTCTTTCTTGTTTCTTGATGTGAGCTTCTATTGCTATGTATTTTCCTCTTATTACTGCTTTTGCTGCATCCCATACATTTAGGATATTGGTGTCCTCCTTGTCATTCAATTCAAAGAATTTTTTAATTTCTTCTTTGATCTCCTCATTAGTCCAGTGGTCTTCCCAGATGGAGAATTTTCTATACAGTGATTCCTTCAACATTTTCCTTGCCCATTTGCCACAAGAAAAACTTAGCTTTTCCCTGCTTGGTTATTCATTTAAAATTTTAGATTTGTGTGTGGATTAATGGGAGCCTATTTCATTCAATGGCTGTAATCTATTACTATCATAACTTATTTTCATGCTGTAATTTTCCAGCTTAGCCAGAAGGAATCAATTCCAATAGGTTCCTATATCCTTGTGACATATTTCCAGGATTCTTTGAGTACTTCCTTACTCTCTGGTGGCACAAGATACTCCAGGCACATCTTCTTCTTTCCTTGCCCTTGTTCTAGACTCAGTCATTTCCCCAAGAAGCTCTGGTTTCTTTGAGTGGAGAATGGTATTTCAAAACCAAGAATTTGGTCATAGATTTGCTCATGGCTAGTGGATGTCACTACTCTCAGGCCCTATCAAAAGATGGAGATAGAAAATGATACATTATATAATATACACAAAGCTACATCTATACTTGTTTCATAAAGTACAGAGAAAGAGCTCGTCTGTATATACTGAAAGCCATTAGTTCATAGTGACACGTCCAATTCCAGTCAAACATCAGAGTGTATTCTAGTTTTCTCTCTTTCCATGTTTTTTGATGACTCATACTTTTTTGGATGATTTTTGAGACTGAGATGTGGCTCCCCAGAGATGGAGTTTTCCAGAGATAAGGCTCCCCACATCTCAGTCTCCTTTATCTAATCAATCTATGAACCCTCTGATTTCTTTCTGCTCCTTGTGTGTGGAGCCTGCCTCCCCCAGGTCTCCTACCTTATTTGGACCTGTGTGATGGCATTTGGATGAAGGAAGGAAAAAACTGAACAAGAAAGGGAAGGAGGAAGAGAGTAAATAAAGAAGGACTCTACTGAGTATTTTTTTTAAAGAGCAGAGAGGAAGGAAATAGACTAGGAAACGCTATATGAGTTTTGCAACTTGGTTTTTATACTCAGAATGAAAAAAGATTTGGGTCTGAGGTAAACACAATATCCTTTGATCTTCTGACATATGCATTTATTTTATTTGTAGTATTCCAATGGAAAGAGCCATTAGTAAAACCAATGAGTAGGAATTTTAGGGTGGCAGATTTTGGCTTCTCTTGAAAATATTTCTCCAGTTGGAGCTGCTCAACATTGAATGATCTTGGTTGCAAAGCAGTGAGCTCCCAGTCAACAGAGGAGTTCATTTAGAGACTAGAACTGCCAGTGGAGGGATGGTGGAAAGATTTCTTCATTGGGAAAAAATTGAATCACATGGTTGCAGAGTTCAATACTGACTAGTGAGTGTGGACTAGCGTGAGGACAGAATTTGATCAGGCTTCCTGAAAAGCAATGATACAAAACTCCCCTTTAGTGACCTAGGAGGGCACCTGGGCTCTGGAAGGAGACTTTTCTCTCCTACCTGTTGGAGTCAGCAAGCAGCAAGAGAGTCTCCGGAGCCCTCTGTGGACGCACAGAGGAGCAGCACCGAGCTGTACCAACATGAAGGAGCTCTGCGTGTGCCTGCATGATGAATTCACATCTCAGATAAAACATAGCTGCAGACTGAGACAGCCTTTAGTTCCAATGCCAACAATCTCTGTGGGCTTCAAAGGAGAAACCAAAAAGGTTCTTCTTGGAGCAGATTCTGACTCTCATAGCTCTTTTATTGTCCCCAAATGGACCTCATACTGGGGAGCTTTAGTGATTGCCCTAACAACAGTAACCCGTCAAACACAACAAGCAAGATCATAAAAGGGTTTCTTCTTGGGAGCAAATGCAAACATCAGATGGACTCTTGCTGCTTCATTTTTACAGCTCAACCAAGCTACCTACAACTCTGCCATAAGGAAGCTGGAGTTTTAATCACTTGAAACAAACTTGAGGCTTAAAATTCTTTCAAAGCAAGCAAGTGTGCCTTCCATCACCTGGGACCACCAACAGTTCAACAAGTGTTATGCATTCTTTGTGCTGTGGCTGTGCTAGTTCCCATGCATGCAGCCACTAAGCCAGGTGAGCAAATGAGGCCGAGGAGGCCCAAAACATCACCACAAGCCATAGCAAACTGCACTGCCAGGCTGTTGCATCCCCTCCTGTCCCCAGCGTAGGGTGGTTGCCTTTATACTGGGGAGGAATGGAGTGAGGCTCATTTCCTTCCCCAAGTGAGTGGCAGAGTTTGTGACTAAGTTTTGTTTCCCTAGTGAAGAGTTTATGACTATGTTTTGTAAATCAGAATTATTTCAAGACCAGGAGTCAAATCCTGATGAGATTCTGCACCTGGGAATTTCTTTTACATCTTCACAAAAATCTGAGACTTGCTAGCTGGTTTACATTATTATGTAAATGTTTGTGCACATATATATTTTTCAGCAAGATGTATTTGTATTTTGGATTTGTCTTTTGTAGGTGGGCACCTACTTCACTCACTGTGAGTCCAGAAGAATGAGCTGTTTTCCAGAGCAGAGTAATATCAGTGACTATTTAGTAAGCAGATTGTGGCTTGCTAGACCTGTACACACATAATCTTTTTATGACTTTCCACAAGAGAAAACAGAGCTCAGAGAGGTTGACACACATCCCATCCAAAGCCCCATTGCTAGAAAGTGGCAGAGTCAGGTTTTAAACTCAGACTTGTTCGACAACAAAGGGGCAATATCTGCCATGTTTCAATGCCCCTCACAGAGCACTGTCCCTCAAGCCAGGTGGGCAAACGTTGGCTGGTGACAGGTGACCAGGGAGCCCAAAGAAATAGGTTATGTAAGAGTTAAAAAAATTCTTCCAGGGAGGTTTTTCACTTGTCTTTTCCAAAGGCCAGAGTTCAGATTTATGATGCCAGAATATTCATGAATTGCCGCAGTGTGCAGTACTATGGAGAAAAGTTTCCTTTGACAGAAATTAACCTTAAGGCCAAGGCTCTTCTGAACTGAAGTTTAGATATAGCAGATATGATCAAAGCAATCACATAACCCATCTGCGAGGCTATAGATTCACATCTTAAAATTATAATTAATGATTTGGAACATGGCAGTTCATCCATCCGTCCATCCATCCATCCATCCATCCATCCATCCATCCATCCATCCATCCTCTGCTATTCACATAACATGTTGGAGCCTAACAAAATCCTCAAACCAAACCCAACCCTCATAAATAGCTTTAAATTAAGCTGAGAGATATAGATGCATGCAAGAAAGACAAATCTTAGGGTAATGACATGTCCAATTAAGTATCAAAATGGATGACCCAGATACTGGGTGTTTCTCAGGGACCTGGAAGAGGGAGCCCTTTGTGGATGTGGTATGGCTGGCCCCGGCCATCTTGATTGCCTTCTGGGGCCAATGTGCAACCGGTGACTGCCAAGAATCCAATTAAGTCCAGTCTTGATGCAGCCTGAGCTGAATAATTGTATATCTGGTCTACCCTCTGCTGAGCTACAGTTTGGGTCTCTTTAGTTCTCTGTTTGGAAATGAGATGCCACCTTTCATCTTAAATACCAGTGTGATGGTCCTGCAGGATTGAAAAAAGATGAAACAAGCAAGGATTTATTGGAGGGGGGACTGTTCTCTTCACTCCTCAGTTTCACCGCTAAAATATAATGAGAGTTTGGTTGTGTGTCCAAAGCCAGAAAAAACCAGCCACAAAACCAGCTCTCTGGCAGCAGACGCCCTTGGCTTTTATGACCTCAGGGGTTACAAGGTTGACAGTAGGGGACCCAGACACTGAGGGGGCCTGGAATTCGAGGTGCAGACATATGTGACATAATTAGGCAGCCTTTATGAGCAAAGCAGAGAGAAGTCATTAGGGCTGCTGTTTAACAAAGGACAACTTCCTGCCTCTACCCTTCCATTAAAGAGCTGCTTTTCCACTGAGCTGCATTTCTTTGATCCTTGAAGGCCCCTGATGTTTTGCTCACATCCTGTCATGATATTTAATGATGCCTCACATGTGCACCGGGAGTGCGGCCCAACTTAGCATCATTTGGGGAAAGGCGTTGTAACATGACAAGATTTTGATGTGATTCTTCGCACGGCAAGGTTAGCAAGGCAGCTACATAGAGGCTGATGAGAGCCTTAATTCTTCTGCTTGGCAGTGGAAAGGCTTGAAAGGAGTGCTTGAGAGACCCAAATATTGCCAATTTCTCTGGCAGAAGCTTTTTTTTTTTTTTTAATTGTGGCCTCTGCAATATCAGCTGGTGCAATCCTCAGGATAGGAAAGAAAGAATTGGTCTTTTGAAAGTCTGGGAGAATGTTTTGGAGGAATGCATCTTCTTTCAACCTGAGCTTCTTTATGATCAGACACATGGACAACTACTAAAAGGAAGATGAATAGACCTGTTAGGGCAAACGAGTTCATACCAGACACATGAATCCTTCTACAAATCCCCAGGAGACAGTTTCTCCCTGTCTGCCTGAATGCCTAAATGGAGTCGAGACTCCCATGACAAGGCAGCCCAGCGCTCCTTGGCTGCTCTGACAGCTGCAAAGTTCCTCTCTATTTGGTTACCTCTCGCAGCTTCTAACACTGGTTCTAGCTGGGTGCTCGGCAGCTACATGGACTTTTCTATATGAGGGTTAGTCAACTCTTTTTTTGTTTTTAAAGATTTATTTACATGTACAAGAACTGGGGTGCAGGCCAGAAATGCAGGGTGTGTGCGAAGATTCGTCCGAGACAGTGGGGACCAGAACAGGTAGATCTACTGAAATATACTGCTGAGGGGAGCAGCGGGCAAGACAGAAGAGGTCTGCTGTGCCATGTGGGTCACCTGCCTGGCCAGGAATTGAACTCGTGCTACAGTGGCTGCAGATAGCTTCATAGTGCTGCGTCTTCACCCCTTGGGCCACCAGGAACTCTTAGTGCCCCGAGCATTCTCATGTCCAGGGTAACACTCCATTTCTCCTATGGTTCTTCCTAGAGGCCCTGTTATTACACCATCATATCAGGTGGTCCTTCCTGGAGTGTCCAGCAGGACAGCATTACATCCTTGCTCTTTGAACACTGGCTCAGCTTGCCTTGGCCTCTTTGGTAGCTGCTAGTCCAAGTCTCTGAAATGCAGCAATAATCTCAATGTATCAAGACAACACTTGTTTTCTGTGAGATTCCCAAATGGATCTAAACACATATTCCAAATGTTGGCTGGTGGGCACAATTCTTTCCCCTCCCTCTGGCTTTTTAGATTAAAAGAAAGTCAGTGGCCAACTGCTGGGGCCCTTCTCTTTGGTGATTTTACCCAGAGCATAGTTTGACTTATCCATAAATGGATGCCAATGGGATTGAAGGACACCGTTCTTAGCTGCTCTTAGTGGCAATGCCTTTCAATCCACCCAGTCTCTCCATCTGCACTGCTACCACCTTGCCCAAGACCTACCATTTCTCTTCTGCATTTCAGCCAGAGCCTCCTAGTGCTCTCCCTCTATTTATTCCTGCCGCTTTAGACAAAAATTGTTAAAAATATTTCAGCAGTGTCCCACTGCACATTAAATAACACCCAGACATCTTATCTGGCCCCTGCCTTCTTCTCCAGGATCATCTTGTACCTTTCTTCCCCAGCTACCCCACCCAAGTCCCCAGCCTTGTATGCCATCCACACCAGCTGCCTTTCTGTTCCTTGGACACACTGGCTCTTTTTCCCACCCCGGGGCTTTTACGTGTGGTTCCCTCTGCCTAGGATGCACCCCTCTGCCCTGCTCCTTGCCTGGCTGGCTCCTTGGCATTATACACTCGTGTGCACATTCATGGGGAAGGACTCTCATATCTCAGGTGTTATGATTGTCTGACCCTGTGCTGTTAACTTAAGAGAACAGATCACAATGTGTAGTTACAGACAGTGCTTGACTTACAATGGTTCAACTTATGATTTTCTGACTTAATGATAGTGCGCAAGCAATATGCAGTCAGTAGAGACTGGACCTCGAATTGAGAACGTTGATCTTTTCCCTGTCTAGCCATATGGAGTATGGTCCTCTCTTCTGAGGTTGAGCAGCCGCAGTGCCTATTCAACCATGTAATCACAGGATAAACAACTAATACCCTGCAGTGTGTTACTTAATAAATTACATGAGCTTATCAACACTTTGTAATAAAATAGGTATAATTAGATTTTTTTGCCCATGGTAGGCTAAGTTATGATGTTTGGCAGGTTAGGTATATTAAATGCATTTTCCACTTATGATATTTTTTGATCTATGATGGTTTTTTTCAGGACGTAATTCCATCACAAGTTGGAGAAGAAGTGTATATATTTGTTGACTTGTTTATTTGTGTCTTTCCCTTGCATTCCCCACACCCTCTGTCTCCTCCTGCCTCTTCCCCCTTCTTGACCCCCTTCCTGGTCCTCCATCAGGCTGGGGTCTTGCCGTCTCTGCTTCCTGTGTGCCCCCAGCCTAGAGCTGTGCTCACTTCCAGGCTGTGATGCACGTTCATGTGCTCTTGTTGAATGAACAAGGGGATGGATGAATGGAAGGAAGTTGTGTCTCCAACTGATTATCTACTTGAGTAAAAATTCATTCTTGAGTTATAAGCTTTAAGTTTTAGGAGAAAAATTTAAAGGTAGTTTTCTATGTCTCGCTGAAGTAAATGTCCCTCTAACTTTCTTTCTTCTTCATGGTCCAATGAGATGTTTAGTAGAATATCATCTCAGTGTAAACCAGGCCCATACTGCCCTGGTTGAATCACAGATCTTCACTCTAGATTTATATTGCTCTTATTTTTTTTTTTTAAATAAATAGATCTCTTTTTAAAAAAGATTTATTTAAGCATACAAGAACCAGGGTGCAGACCAGATGCGTGGGGGGGGGGTGAGAGGATTCACCAGAGACAGAGTGGGGAGCAGAACAGCCAGACTGACTGAAATACACTGCTGAGGAGAGCAGTGGGCAAGCCAGGGGAGGTCTGCTGTGCCATGTGGGATTCTCGCCGGCCAGCTGGGATCGAACCCACACTGCAGAGCCTGTGGACAACTTCACAGTGCTGCGCTCAACCACCTGCACCACCACGGGAGGCCCTATATTGCTCTTATATTTGACAGCCTGGGGATATTTTTTGAATAACCCTTTCTTGAGTGTTTTAGTGCTTTACCTAGATGAAAAAAAGGAAAGAGAAAAATAATTTGAAAATGTGGTTCTCTTTCTTCACTCTAACCTAAAAACTAAGAATTCAGATGTCCTCATCCCACCCCACATCACAGAATAGAGGGAGTTGATTTTATTCAACCTGACACTTTCAGGAAACTAATATAATGGAAAAATCTGTATTAATTTCCTGGTATTGCTGTAAAAAACTGGGTGTCTTAAAATGACAATGTGTTCCCTCACAGTTCTAGAAGTCTGAAGTCAAGGTATCAGCAGTGTTACTCCCTTTTGGAGGGTCTGAGGGAGAATCTGCTCCTTGCCTCCCTCCGAGCTTCTAGAGACTGCTGGCGATCCTTGATGTCCCTTGGCTTGTAGCTGCATCAGTCTAGTCTTTGCCTGACCTCAATGGCCTTTTCTCTATGTCTGTGTCCCTGTGCCCACGTCTCAGATCCAGAATCTCCCTCTCCTTTCTCTAAGGAAGACACCAGTCATTGGGTCTAGAGCCCATCCTAAACCAGGATGATCTCACCCAGGAACCTTAATCACATGTGCAGAGGACCTATTACTAAATAAGATTCCATTTATGGGGACCAGGAATTCAGACTTGGACACATATTTTGGGGGGCCCTGGATGGGCAGTGAGATGCTGAAAGGCAAAATGACTTGTCAAAGACAAACAGCCACTTATTGATGAAATCAGAACTACAACTTAGATCTTTTGGTCCTAGGCAAATGACCTTTGCACTCAACTGAATTGTCTCTCAAAAGAATGACCTCTTGGCTGCTAATGCATTGACCACGTACATCTTTTTTCTGCATTAGAGCCCCTTTTATGACCTGGCAATTGACTGTGCAACCTCTACATGCCAAACCACATTAATCAATCTAATCTAAGCACAGCAAGTCCTCAATTAACTTTGTCTTCGATTGGTTCTTGGAAACTTACTTTAAGCAAAACAACCTATAACAAAATCAATTTTACCATAGGCTAATTGGTATACACAACAGGTAAGTTTTTTTGGCCTATTTCTTGTCACAAAAACATCACCAAACTTCTAAATAAAGACTCAAAGCACTTCTAACATTAATCAATAATTTGTGTTCATTTATATTCCAACACCAACCCAATTCAGGATCTTTGGTGGCCGGAGATTGTCCTGGCAGCTTGGGGCACAAGATAGGCAGCAAGCACGGACAGCATGCCTTTCCACTGGTGGGATGTGGGAGGAAACCCACACAGACAGTGGTCCTGGTTGGGAACTGATTTTTTTTCCCTCTCATCAATGTTATAATCAATGAGGTTGAACAAAATGACATTACTGGTGACCTGATGTGATATTCAGACTTGTTTGTGCAGGTGATATTTCTCTTGGTTTGGAAAAATAAAGGATCACATAGTATGTTTTACCTATCTGGCATCATTGTGGCAACCATTCAAGATTTTGTAAATAAAAAACGATCATTTCCCCCAACTTTTTCTTTGATGGCTTGGAACTTCTACCTAGACCTCAGGAAACAACAGTTGTGGACAGAGTGGTCAGCTGACCACAGGCTGGGGCATCGGTCGCTGCTAACATTCTGCCCCCACAGATGGTTGCCTGCCAGATACATGCCAGTGAGTCCAACCCACTTTACAGGAAAATTACTGTTTCCTTTTTTCATTTTCTTTTCTTTCTTTTTGGTGGAGGAGGGGAATGAGGGAGTTTGATAGTCATGAAAGACTTTAACAAGCATATGAGTAATAAAATCCATCTTTTTAAAGATGTAATGCATTTTACAGCCTTTCTTAGTCTATCCTTGACTTCCATCTTATAAAAAATTTACTGATGATTAAATTAAAAAGATAACACAAGTCATAATAAAGCCCACAGCACTATGGTAATTTGTAACTGTCCCAACTGTTAGTGGGATGTCTCTAATTGTCACTCACTGCTCCTATGGGCCAAACAGGGTTGGCCCAAAGCAGGACCGCTGAGGCTGAGAGCTTGCCACAAGGCTAAGCCACCTCCTAGTGGGGACCTGTAGGAAAGGGCAGAAGGGGCCAGACAAGTCTGGAAGGAAAGGAGCAAACTCAAAACCCAAGTTAAGATAAAGGAGGCCATTGTCAACCTTACCTCTCTCATCCACATCTCTGTCTCAAATGTCTCCTTCCATGTCCCCCAAGTCCCTGGTACAAGTGCAAGGCTGAGAAGTAAGCGCAGCTTCTTCACATGTCTCTCAGCTCCATGTGCCTCCTCCAAGTTCTCTTTTTTTTTTTTAACAGTTTTTTTTTTTTAATAGAGGCATGTTTTATTTATTTATTTATTTGTTTGTTTGTTTTGTTTATACATGCACTGGGTACAGTCAGAAGCGCGGGAGGGTGAGAGAATTCACCAGAGCCAGAGCGGGGAGCAGAGCAGGCAGAAGGACCGAAGTACACTGCTGAGGGGAGCAGCGGGCGGCAGGAGAGGTCTGCGCGCCATGTGGGACCCTCCTCCGGTGGCCGGGGAGCAGCCGGGGATCGAACCGGCGCCGCAGAGGCCGCGGGCAGCTTCGCAACTCAGCGCTCAACCGCTGCGCCACCGGGGAGGCCCCAAGTTCTCTTTTTGATCCTCCTTCTTTCTTCCCCCTCAGTTTTCTCAAGCGGCTCCTTCCTGCTCAGCTCCATCCTCCTTTGAGTGGGACAGGGAATGGGGAACCTCCTCTTTCTCTGGTTACCCTGTTACAATGCCAGGGTAAGTCCGGGACCCTTTGTTTTGCAGTCATGTCTGCTCAAGGGTGCAGCAACCTGCAGTGTCTTGCTCAGGATTTCTTTACCTTTGGCCAAGGAGCGGGAATCCTGGCAGAAATCCAAGTGTCACCGACATGGGCTGCTCCTGGGGGGTCCCTTGTGGAACCCTGGCCTGCAGGGGCTGGGGCACAGACCGCTCTGGTGCAGCGCCCTGATTTACAGTCAGGAGGAAGGGGAGACTCACTCCTACTCACTCCCTCTGAGCCGTCCAGAAGTGCACCTGGAAGACAGGTCTTCTCCCTCCTTCACTTTTCCAGCAGGTGCCACTGGAAAGAAGTCAAAGAGGGTAGGGGAGTTGCTGACTTTATCTTGTCCTCAGGATGAAAGACTTGTACTTTTTCTCTTTTGGGGCACAAATGAAGGGATCCAACTTGACTCAGGCTTCAGCTCCATCACCTTCTAGTTTCTTACCTATCTTGGCTCCCCAAGATTGTCTTTGGCTGGTCTACATGTGAAGGGGGAGGGGTGGCAAAGCATTGTCCCGGGGAGTGGTAAGGTGGTAAGGTTCTGAATAAGCTCACAACTAATGGATCCTGTGTTGTCTTTTTTTGGAGTCAGTGGGTTTGGAGAGCGGGGTCTTTGGGTTCACTGGGAAAGGTTTCACCAGAGCTCCCCTTTCAGCAACATGCAGGGAGTTTCCCAGGTGAGTTTCTCCACGAGACAGAGACGTTACTTATTTTAAAGGGCAGGTTTATTAGGGACAGGGACAGAAGAGTTAAAGACACTCGCATAGACACAAGCAGGCAGGAAGAGCTGCCCCCAAGGGACAGGTTTGCTGACAGAGGCCTGCATGACTGCAGGTGGGCGGCCTTGAGGAGAGTGGCCTCCCCTGAGGAAGGTCAGCGAGAAGTCCCAGCATGGCTCAGGTCACAGGCAGGCAGGAGGCTGCTGCCCTGTGGAGGGAGAGAGTTGGTGAAAAGAGGCACCTGCATAGGGACAGGTGGGCAGAGGGAGTGCTGCCCCGAGCCTGTGCAGAGACTGCACTGATATAGTCGTCTTGTTATAGGGCAGACATCCTTTCTCCCTATCAGACTTCTACTGACACTCCCTACAGCATCTGATATCTACTTGGGCCCTATGCGTTGTGATAAGGCTCCGGATCCTAAGGATCTTGATTTCTATAGCTGGGTTAATGGTCACGTTAAGCCCCTCTACCCCCACCTCCTTGTGTGAGTCAGGTTTTAGTCTTGAGAGGCCTCCTGTCCAGTTTTTCTCACTCTTGTCCTCCATCACCTGGATCTTTCATCTCTGAAGTTGGAGATAAAGTTGCCCTTGACAAAAGCAAGCCCTGCTGTCCGGCTGCAGCTTTGCTAGCCTCCTTTGCTTTTCCTTCTGCAGTTTTGCTCTCTCTTGCCTGCGTTTTATAATCTGCCTGCCTGCTTGGTTGTTTACTTATTTATAGCAGTGAAAGCTGGGCCCCTTCACCTGATGGCTGGGGTTCAAAAACAACTCCTCCCCAACTCATCCTTCATTAATATTCACCCAGTGCCATGCAAATGGCTCTGGAGGCCTCCCCTTCCTGGGACGCTTTAATGTGGCAGTTATGAAAGCAGCTCAGACCAAGCTCGATTAGCATAATAATGAAGCTTCGGCTGCAGTGTTATCATCCTCAAAGGAAATAGCTGGAGTGGTCACAGAGCCTTTAACAAGTACTGCTTTAGGATAAAAGAGGACAGGGTGGGAAGTGATAGATGGCCATGTGGAATATTGGAGGGGGGCTGTCGGGAGAGGAGCAAGCAGCAGACAAGGGGAGGGAGCTTGTTTGCTGCCCTTTGCCTTGTTCCTAAGAGGCATAGAGGTTATCTGCAGTGACAGAACTTCCTTTAGCAGTGGCCCTTTAGAAAGGCCCGGGTCTCTGCATTTCAAGAAAAATTAGCATGTCTCTTCTGACTGTAGAAAAAAACCCAGTCCATAATGTAAGATCTTTTATTATTTTATTTTATTTTTAATAATGGTAAGATCTTTTAGATGTGCAATAACCCCTGCAAATAGGCTGGGTGATCATTATTGTCTCCCCTTTCTGGATGAATGCCTATGTGTGCATCTGGCCATCCATCCATCCACCCACCCATCCATCTTACTCCAGAAGTGATTTAAGGCAGTTCTAGGAAAAGGCAGTGTTTAGATTTGCATTCAGATCTGCTGGCACCTTTTTTCCCCCAATACTGTGATTCTCTGTAATCACGTAAACATCCAAACACGTGGGCCACATGTCTGACTGCTGTGTTAATTGTCAAGAAGCAGATTCAGTTGGATCCTTGTGACTGATCTCCCTGTAGTTTCCTCAGCTGAGGGACACTCCCCAGGGTGAGGAGTAAACCTCTGCAAGACCAGTTCATCCACCATCGGCCCATTTGGACCTGTGCAATAACTTCAATTTGCACACTAAAATTATTGGCTATTTTGCTGGATCTCTTAAAACCAGGGATCAGCTGTTCTCTCATTACACAGACATGGAAAACAGCAGGAAAGCTGAAGCAAATTTGGGTTTTCTCAAGCCATGTAAAATCAAACACTAAGTGAAAGGAATAATCTGGATAATTCGAGAAAATTTCCTCCGTCCCCCGCCCTCTCCTTCCCCAGCACAAGCATATAGAGCAGCAAGAAAGAAAATCTCTTTTGAAAACAAGAACCTATGGCAGCTGAGTTGCTGCCTTAGGCTAGTGGCCTATTTCACTTTAGAGGAGATAGTTCATTGTTGAGAAAACTACCCTATTGGCTGATTTGAAAAGCAGGGAGGGGAGAGACAAAAAGAGGTCAGAATGATTCTGCATCACAAAGGGGAGAGAACACAGAAACCTGAATGAGAGGAGGGGAGTGAGGCACAAACAGCCAGGGTGGGGGAGTGAGATGCAGAGGAAGACAATTGTCCAGGGAGGGAGAACTTGGGGTGCAAAGGCCCCAGAAACTCTAGTTTTAAGTTGTTTGTGGTGCTGTGATATATTTCACTCTGGATTCCCAACCTTTCGTAAAAAAGTCTGTTTGCAATATGTAACAGCTTTAGTGTGGGTGGTGCTTTGGTGATGATCAGGAAAATGCCCACACCCTCTGTTCAGCTTAATGCAGGACAAGTGCACAAGAGGAAGACAGAGAGATTACCAGGAACAGATCTGAGGGATGGGCGACCGCCTGAGACCCTTGGGAATCAAGCAAAAATCTCACAAGGTGTAGGTTGGAGCATCAGTCAGATTTCCTCCCAGAAATGGGATCCCAGCATTTTTACCTACACAAAATATATTTACTTCCATCTTCCTGACACTTTGATAGATGTCTGAAGGATCAATTTAGCAAAGATGATAACTGCTTTGGACCTCGGCATCTTTTTGAAGAGTTTCCCATCCAAGATCAGTGGCCAGATGTAACATCCATATAGATCTTTACAGTTTGTAAGCAGTTGGCATTATTTCACTTAAGCTTTATAACCACATAAGCTTCAATCAAAAGCAATCAGTTGTTCCAACAACAGAAGGGAGGGCAGAGTGGAAATTACATTTGTGGTGAGAGAACCATGTGGTTTGTAGTATGCGAGGCTAACAACCCCTAGGTCATCTCTGCAGAAACCTGGACCACCCTACAGGTGGGGTGGGAGGAATGGATGGGCACAGCATCACTTCCCTAGAAGATGCAAAGCATGCTGGGTCCTGTAGTTTGCTGATGTACACAGGCACATGCTCTGTCTTTCTAGTGTCCTGTCCTCATTTAAGTAGGGTTTCTGTGCAATGATGTTCACGCCACTTTGCAAGGGAAGAACAAAACCCAGGTCACCCTGGGAACATTGATCTTTTGCCTGTAACTTATGGTTTACTCTCAAGAAAGGACTTAGACTTAACTAGCTGCATATGCAAATGTGATCTTCAACCCCATGTCTGTTAGGGTCAAAACACTTTTGCTTTGAAAGGCTCTTGGCTGATGGAGGTGAGAGCCCTGGGCAGAGTTTGCAGCTTCAGAGCAATTTCTCTTCCAGTTGCTTTTTCAATTTTAAGTACAAGTTAAGAACGATTAGCACGAGCAACCTGATTAAAGCCGCCATGACATGTGGTTCAATCTCAAAGTCATAGTCAAAGAAAGAGCCCAGAAGCCAAAAGGCAATTTTACAACATCACTAGTTCTTGTAATTTTTTGGAACATCATGAATTGGATATAAAGTCCACAGGGATATGTCTAAATTTTGCCTTTTCTATTGATTCATTTGTTCACATGCCTGTGATTATCCAGAGTGGCTCTCCTCTAAACTTTCTGGAAAAATCACTCCCGTTATGTCTAGCCTCGGTGTCTTTGTTCCTTCTATCCCTTACTATTCCCCCCTCCCCTATAAGTCTGCTTCTCAAAGCTCCTGAGAATAAACTTGGCAATGGCACAGCTCTCCTCAAAAGAAGAGGAGGGGATAAAGGGCACCAGGGAAGTTAGAACATGCTGTTGTGGCTGGGGAAGGAGAAGGACTAAGAATAACATTTACATAAACATTTCAGGGATGCAATAAATAAATGTTAAAAGTTAATCTGGCAGTATGCATGATTATTGTTTTGTTGTGTATTAATTAGGCAATAAATGGTAATGGTTTATGCAAATGATAGTGCTTATTTTTAAGGAAGAAACTTTTTTATCATTGTTCTCTTCTTGCTTTGTAAGTTCTTTTTATTTATTTTATTTTTTCCGTTTTTTTTTATTGTAAACATATTACAATAAATCACATTGGATATTATTGCCACTTCCATGGTTTTCAGTCATGACCATTCTGTAGACTCTTTGCCTGGCACCACAGATGTAGCTTAATTCTTGTCTGAGAGTGCACAAACCTACTCATAGACACTGGTTTGTTAAAAGATAATTACTTAAATCCGATTCCTCAGAAATATTGGTGCCAATAAATTCTTCTACCAATCCTTTATGACTCAGGACTGCAGATTCTTGAGTAAAAGTTCTTCGAGAATGTCTTCAAATAATCAAGACTGACTTGCCTTCAAGATTAGCTGCAGTATGATATGATTTTGGGGGGCAAAAAGGAAGTCATCCTTTCCCTTGTGTTGCCACCCCATATTTGCTAAAATACACTATTAGCTAGACCCGTTTCACTCTTCTGAACATTCCATTTACTGGCGCAAGGACACGGAAGAGATTGAGGTTTTTCTCATGTATCCAGAGGGAAGTTGAGTGGGGAGGTGTTTTCATTGCTAAAAGGGTTTAGAAGGATGCTCATGCCTGGCTTTCTAGGGACCAAGAATCCAGGCGTTTGCAGGTACTGGAAACAGGCATGACAGGACCTAAATGCCCAGCCTGCTGGGTTGTGTAGGTGGTTGGATCAAGGTGCTGGGCAGGTAAGGGAGGGAATTTGGGTAGTGTTTTCTATAGCTAGTAAGAGAGACTTCTGCCAAGGCACTGGCAAGCCCACCATAGATAAGCTGCAGTCTCTGGCGACTGCTCTTTCCCCAAGGCTGTCAGCAAGAGAGCTTGTAGTCCCTTCCAGGCAAGAGGTATTATCCATTTACCATGATATTGTGGGCCTTTGAGCCCCATAATTTTTTACTGCCTGAAGACAAAAAAAAAAAAAGAGAAGGAAAAATAGCTGAAATTCTTACCCAAGGCTCAGTCTGGCTGTGATTTTCTTATTTGCTCATATCTTTAGCTTTTCTTTCTTCTCTGCAGGTAGTCGGAGGCTGACTTTTCTCCCCCAACCTCTTCCTCTCCCAAGTTATTATTTAAAGTCAAGGACTTCTGGACACCTCCTCCCTGCCTCTGAGCTGCAGGGAGGGCAGACAGGGATCACAGGGGCAAGTGCTCACTGTCTTTCTTCCCGACAAGGTGGGGCAGGTTCTCTCCTCCAAAGCTTCAGAGCTGGGGCTGATAAGCAGCCTCACCAACTGCTTTCTGCCAGGATGGCCCCTCATCTCCCTGGAGTGAAATGCCTCCACCTTGGTGAGGAGCAAACAGAGGAGGCAAGTGAGGGGAAAATTGCTGCAGGTTGCATTGCCAAATAATTAACATCATATAGCTAAGGGGAGGAGGAGCTCTTGAACTTGATATGCTAACTTATGCAAAATCATATATAGATTATTCTGGGTTAGAATGAAGAGTTTTGAAGGTCTGGTTTTTTCTTAAATACTGATTCAGTACTGCAGAATCACATAGAGAACACAAGTGGAAATATTTTGAGTCAAACAGTTTTAAGTCCTTTGTAATTCTCCTCCATGATAATAATTACTACAATTTGGTGAACATGGATAAGACTCACTTCACTTAATTGTTCAGCTGTATCACTCTGATCTCCAGAAATTTCTATCTTGGGGGCTCCAACTGACCTCTCACCCATGCTGGGCCAGTACATTCAGTATCTCCTGCCACTACACTTTTCCATCTTTGACTTTTTGCTTAAATGTTTATCAGGTATCAAATAGCCACATGCTATTATGGGATATGGGTTTCAGAGCTAGACTTGGGTTTGACTCCTGACTCTAGGTAGCAGTATATAAGCATGAAGAGCTTTTGTTTCCTCTTCTGCACAATGAAGATACTACTATCATCCCAATCATGGTTTGGGAGACTATTAAATAAGATATTGTATTTGAATAACATGGCAAGTTGCCAGGCACAGAGTAAGCTCTGGTTATTATCCAAATCTGATGCAAATTTTAAGTCTCAGCTTGAGTCCTACCTCCCTCATGAAAGTTTTCATTTCTACCACAGCTTGAAGTAATCTCTATGTACTCTTGAGGTATTTATTAGCTGTGCAATTCATCTGGAAATTAAAAATGCATTGCTTCATGTCTTGTCCTTTGTTGTTATCTTATTAATTAACTTATGTTGTTACTTAATTAACTCTTCATATCTTTATTTCTTGTCTTCCCAACTTGACTCTAAGGTCTTTGAAGATGGAAACTGTCTTAGGGGTTTTCACCTCCCAAGATGTCTGAAATAAGGACTTCCTAACAAATATTTGATCATGTTCCTCTCTATTGACTAAGAGCCAGAAACAAATCACATAATCAAGCAATTTTAAGTGGTCTCTTAAGCCATGAAATATTTTTCCCCACAAGGTGCTTATATTCTCCCTTTGTGTTCCTTTGATTCCTATCTTGCCTCTCACTCTGTATTAATGAGGAACAATAAACCCACAGTTACCCATAGTTTTCAACAGAAAACTCTTGGAAAAATAGATGAAGAGGTGAAAGTCTGCCTACTGGATCCTGCTTGTTGAAGAAAGTGGTGCTCGGGACAGGACTTCACATGCTTTCTACCTCTTCTGGTCTAAGAGAAACAGCTATGCTGATACCCATGGAAACCACATTCCAAGTTCCAGGTCCCCAGGTTTTGGGGTTGGAGCACTGTTTTGCAGAATGGGTGCTTTTCCCTAGACGGAAATAGATGGTTTTAGTAGTAAAGGTTCGGAAGTCATTTATTCAGCAAAACACCTTAGCTCTCTGGAGAACCTTAGGGAGAAGATTAATGTAAAATTGTTCAATGTTTTGAAACACACACATGCATACACACAGATTTTCCCACCACCCACACTCTGATAAACAGGGTTATCTTGTGGCTAAAGCAATAAACTCTACATTTGGGGGTCATATTTATTGGGCAAGATCATGTATTTTCTAAAAAAGTTCCAGCATGAGACCAGAAAAGGAGAACAATGATAAGACTTTGATATTTCTCCTGGTGTCATTGTGAGGATGAACCAAATCTGGCAAAATTGAGTTTAAATCCTTATTAAACAAACAAACAAACAAACAAACAAATAAACGCTGAATGCAAAAACAGGTTCAGAAAACTCTGAGTTTTCCTTTTGAAGCACATTATTAATACCAAATACTCCATGCACATTTGTTATATTTGCATATGCAAATAGAGCTTGCTTGGGAATCCCGGTGTTTGCAAGAATTCAGATCATGACTGTCACAAAGTGGTAAGCCTGGTGTCTCCTCTGCCTCATCCTTGGGTGGGTTGCGTCCAGCTTCTCCTCCTGGATAAGTGGTTGGCACCTAAACTCAGGCTCCTGCTTGATGCATTCCTTCTTTTACTTACTTTTCCTCCTTTTTCTCTCTTTTTTTTTTTTCCTGTTTCATCTTTCTCCTTCCTTCTCCCCTCCTCCCCACCTATTTTGCTGCCTTTTCCTTGATATCCCTCCTTCTCCTTCCCCCTACTCCCCATATTCGCCCCCCCCCCAAAAAACAACCACTTTTAAGTTATGCATTAAGCAAGTAATACCTGCCAGACTCATTATTAAGAAGTACTCTCTGGGTATAAATAAACAAATTTAAAACAGTGGGCAGTGCCAGGTTTTCCTAGAGAGACAGGTGGAAAGGGAATTTTGACTTTTTGCCATTTCTGATGACTGAACCCAAGGAAGAGCTGGGGGTCTGGGTCCAGGAGGAAACCCCAAAGACCCATAGGGCTTTTGTCTTGCTGTAAAAAGGAAATGTTCAATTTTCCTGATTAATCTGGGTGGGAATGCTGTCCGATAAAACCCAGTTTGTCTTTGCCAGAAATGAAACTTAAACAGACTTATATTTTTTATCAATTATTTCCCTCGGTTCTATAAAGGCAGTGCTATTATTATTATCTTTTTGTGTGTGGGTTTTTTTTTTTTAAAGATTTCTTTTTTTATTTATTTATACAAGAACCAGGGTACAGGCCAGATGTGCAAGAGGGTGAGAGGATTCACCAGAGACAGAGCGGGGAACAGAACAGGCACTGACGAAATACACTGCTGAGGGGAGCAGCGGGAGAGACAGCAGAGGTCTGCTGCGCCATGTGGAATTCTCACTGGCCAGCAGGCCAGGATCGAACTGGTGCTGCAGAGGTGGTGCTCAACCGCCTGCGCCACCAGGGAGGCCCTATTATCTTTTTTTTGAATGTGAGGACAATACCTAAAGAAGACCAGGCAAATTACTAAGATCACTTGATTAGGAAGTGGTGGGCTGGAAATGACCCCCGGGGTGGTCTGGCTGGAGCTCCTATAACATGCCTCTGTTACACCGTGATTAATAAAGTTTACCTGGATTTATTTCACCTGCCTTATTTCCCATTTTACTTTTGCCCTTTATCATACCAGTATTACTTGTCCTGTCCATGACTTCTAAATTATGCATTTCCTGCAGATCAAAATTTATACTTTTCTTCTTATCTTGTCCTCTTCCTCCTTCCCTCCCTCTCTCCCTCGCAGTATCCCTTTCTCCCTTCCTCTCTCCCTCCACCCTCCATCCCTTCTTCCTACTTTTAGTAGTTTCAATTCTGGAAGCATAAATCAGATATCTCTATTTTGGAGGTTAGCTTTTTCTAGAATAGAAAAACACTGTTTCAAGGCTCCATCCTTGTTCTGCTAGAATTCTGGACTTTGACTTAGTATTTCTGCAAATTCCCAAAATACTTATGCTCTTGTGGTTTGCCTCTCACTCTGCCTTTAACCTCTCTACCTTTAACAGTGAACAAAATCACTCTCCCTTCATATTAGGCGGAAATCCACACTATTCACCTTGAAGAGAACTACAAGATGAAATTATGGGCAATCAAGTTTCATGGCCCTTTCTACTCACTTGCAGCCTTATGTTATGCTCCCCCAAAGTGGAAGAAATTGCAGGGGAGATAATGCTATTTGATAATGAACCCACTAGGAGTGCAGAACAAGGGGTGTAACACTTCTTCAGTTTCCCTATCAACTGGATTTTCAGTTCGTATAGATTTATCTTGGATGAACATCTGGAATCTTTTCTCTCTTGTCTCTCTGCCTTTCCTCCTTATTTGCTTTTTGCTCAAATTTGTGCTTACCCTCAGGGTCTTGGTTTCATCCTGCTTGACCAGGCAAGCGTAGGGCCTTCTGGATGTTGTTTCTCACTCCATCCTGGTGTCTCTGGCTGCCTCTAGTCTACCAGGTGGAGGAGGGGAAGGAGCCAAGTCAATATAAGGGACGGAAACCTCTTTCAGCATGTCATTCATTTGTGAGTGATGAGGATACTTGGTGGGTGCAGTGGGCTCCAGGAAGGGGCGACAAGGTCTGAGTTTCTAGGTGCTTTGTCCACCAGAGGAACTCAGAGCCTGGTAAGTGTTGAGAAAATTTATTTGGGAGCTACATGAGTAGAGATCCTGTGCATTCATTGGGGTGTTTGCATTCATCAAATTCTCCAATTTTTGTCACAGATTTCCTCCCTTGCTGGTAATTACTGTGTGGGGTCCTAATTTCACTCAGTGTCCAGACTGGCTTCTTCCCCTGGGCAGTGTCTATGTTTGCTGTAATTGGATGATGCCATACAACCCACTGCTGTCGCCAGATTTCATTATGACTTGGCGTCTTCTGTATTAATTTCCCCACTTTGGGGCTGTTTCGAAGTGAGTGAGGCCAATTTCCTTTTGAATAGCACAAATCTGGAGACCCAATTTGAGCTGTGAGCTAAGTGGGTGCATTTGAGCAGCTCTGATTGACTGACAGTGCTCTCTTTGTTTGATTTGATTTTTTTTTTTTTAAATGAGAGCTTGATCCTGAGAGGCAGCTGGCATTCACTGGAAGCCAGAGGACCCATCCTTGGAAAGCCAAAGAATACATCCAGGCAGCTGGTTTTATCCAGAATTATTTCTTGTTGGGGAATGAGACCACAGGCCTGCAGTTCTCAGCGTGAGTCTGCTGCTCGGCAGCTCCTGCCCCAGCTGAGCCCAGAGACCATCATAGTCTGGCCAGTGGAGGAATTTGGTGTCAGAATGTCGGTGGCTTTAGGAGTAGATTTGTCGTATAAAATACAAGATGCCCAGTTAAATCAGAATTCCAAATATACACTGACTAATTTCTTATATATGGGACAAACATATGAAAATATTATTTATTGTTTATCTGAAATCCACATATAACTGGACATCCTGTATTTTTATTTGCTAGATCTGACAATCCCAGATATATAAAAAATAAACATTGTTGTGGTTCCTATAAAAAGCCAAGAAGAGAGAGCCAAATCCAAAGGCAAAGGGAAAAGAAAGGTAAAATGGATCATTTGAAAATGAAGAGTCTACCTGTGGAAAACTCATGGAATTGGTACAGTAACAAAAAAACAAACACCATATCTCATGGGAACCAAATTTGCTATTTTAGGCTTCTGAGTAAAGGAACATGAACCCCTCTTAACCCCCATTAGACACTGGTGATTATATGACATTTGTTATAGTATGAATTAGACATTGGTGATAGTATGAATTCAAAGCAGGGTGAGCATGTCTGATTTGGCAGAATGTGGATCAATGGGTCTCAAACTTGAGCCTGCACCTGGAGACTCACCTGGAGGGTTTCTTAAAACACAAATTACGGGGCTGTCCTCAGAGTGTCTGACTCAGCGGGCCTGGGGCAGGGCTTGAATATTTTCCTGGCCAAACAGTTTCCATGTGCTGCTGCCACTGCTGCTCAGGGCACCACACTTTGGGAACCAGTAGTTTAAACCTGTGCTATTTAATGCAGTGACCCCTACTGCCTGAGGTATGGTGAATCTGAATTCAGATGTGTTTCGAGTATAAATACCATATCTAAGGTTTTCAAGATTTAATTTGAATAAGCTCAATGTGTAATTTAAAAATATCAATCACATGTTGACACAAGAGTTTTGCCTATATTGGATTAAAGAAAATATATTATTAAAATTAATTTCACCTTTTTCAAAACATTGAAAGCAAAAAAGAGTAAACTTACATCTAAGACTCCTGTTTGTGGCTCATATTATAGCACATTTTATTAATTATAAATTTTATTTTTATAGTCCCCATACAATTACAACCCCCTTATTTTGACCCCAAGCCCTCCTTTCCCCGCCCCCTACCCCCATAGAGTGTCTCTGGTTCATAGTTGTTTGTTGATTTTGATTTTTACTTTCTTATAGTTATTCTTTTTCCTGGTCCCTTATTTAAGTTTTCTAGGTTCCTGCTATGAGTGAGAACATCTGGTATTTTTCTTTTTCTTTCTGGCTTATTTCGCTGAGCATGATCCCTTCCAGCGCCATCCATGTTGCTGCAAATTGCATGTGTTTATCTTTTTTGAATGCTGAGTAATATTCCATGGTGTATATGTACCGCATCTTCTCGATCCAGTCATCTATTTTTGGGCATTTGGGTTGCTTCCAAAGCTTAGCTATTGTAAACAGTGGTATTATAGCACATTTTTGATAGCCATCATTTGGGTTTAAATTTGGGCATCTGTGAACAAGGGAGAGGGAGAGAGATAAAAGTGCCTTAGACCTTCGTGATCTGTTCTTGAGTTTAGTATCCCTTCTAATATTTACTGAATTCACTCACTTGGAACTTTGAAAATGTTCTAGTGTGTGGGTACTTGTGCAAGGAGGATTTGGGGGGACCCCAGTGGCAATAGGTCCAGCTGTGAAAGCAAGGACTCCTGGGGGAAGATGGGGGGGGACAAGAAATAACCAAGCTGCTACTCCTATTAGGGAACCTCTATTCCATCTGTAAAGTGGAGAGACTCCCAACCAGAAAGGTGACCTTATGTCCCTACAATAGTCTCCTTGCCCCATTTGGCTTTTTGCTGGATTGGAAAGAGAATCCCTGATGTGGAATCTGTGAATAATCAAGGGATTTCCAGGCTCTATGAGGTCCCCTTTTCTTCTCCATTTTTCCTGCAGTCAAAACTCAGCAAGAAGCCTGGATCCAGGTCTGAGTTCTACAGCTAATAAGGCCATGTAGAACTTGGACAAGGTTAGAAAGAAAACCCCAGAGAAGGTTAAAGCATCAGCAAATTGAATTTCTGACAAAAGGCCAACCTAACTTGGACTATTTCCTTTGGAGAAGAAAAGCCTTCAAGTATCTGAAAGGTTATTCTACAGAAGGTTATGGATAATTGCTCTGTCTCCATGAAGAATAAAACTGTGGAAAAACATTTAAACTGCTACATGGGGGATTTGATTTTCGGGGAAAGAAGAATTTCCTGATATTGAACATAATTTATCATTGGAAGCGTTTCTCTTCATGTCTGCTCAGCCTTTTCCCCTAGTTTTTGCCTGTGCTATAATGACATTTCTGGTTCAGGAGCTTTGCACTGAGCTATAGGGTCGGCTTTCATGTCATTCTGGCCAGAGAAAAGAAAAGGGGCCAGAGGGCATACCTAGGATGCCAGACTGTGTCTTTGCCCAATTCCTTGTTCCTGACCTGTGTAATCTTCCCATTGATTTTAGTTGCTTAGGTTTTTACTTGAAAACGTTAACTTAAGCAGAAAAGCAATTTATTAAAAGACCTGTAGTTAGCTAGAGCCAACTTATAATGGTTCCTGAGAGCCAATTGTTGAATTTACAGGAATTTTGTGAGCTGATCTGATATCACACTGGTAGCTTGAAATCAGGATGGGAGTATTTACACCATGGAAATTGGCAAGCAATGCAATTCAGATCCTTGGACCTCATCTTTCCCTGAAGAACCAGCCATGAAACATTTATAAGGACCTAGCTGGATGTGAGGTAGCACAGCAAATTCTTTCTGTGCTCATGGCTTATCTGCTTGGACCACCTCTGATTTCAGCTATCGCTGTAGTGATCTGTTCTACTGCACTTAGATTGCCTGGCACCCCAAGTGTCTTCTGTCTCCATCCTCTTTTCTGCTTCTGGAGCCATGAAATTTGTCCGGCTCTTACATAAGACAGATTAGAAGTATGGGGGAGTCAATGCTTCCAAGTAGAAACCTCAGCAAATGAGGGCCAGGACTTAGGATAGGTGGCTCAGATACTCCTTTTTTTTTTTATCTCTTTTTAATTTAATTTTATTTTTTATAGAGGCATGTTTTATTTATTTATTTACTTTATTTGTTTGTTTGTTTTTGTTTATACAAGCACTGGGTACAGTCAGAAGCGTGGGAGGGTGAGAGAATTCACCAGAGCCAGAGCAGGAAGCAGAGCAGGCAGAAGGACCGAAGTACACTGCTGAGGGGAGCAGCAGACGGCAGGAGAAGTCTGCACGGCATGTGGGACCCTACTCCGGTGGCTCGAACCGGTGCCACAGAGGCCATGGGCAGCTTCGCAACCCAGCGCTCAACTGCTGCGCCACCGGGGAGGCCCCAGATACTCCTTCTTTGGAGAGAGAGAGAGAGAGAGAGAGAGAGAGAGAGAGAGAGAGAGAGAGAGAGAGAGAGAGAGAGAGAGAGAAATCTGCATTGTAATCTGCACGACTGCTTCATGGGTCTCTAGAAGGACTGAGCCCCAGATACTCATACTCATTGATTTCCTCCTTCTCTGTCATGTTCTTCCCTCTCCATCATTCTTGATTCTTGTGATCATCTCCCAAATAGGCGACTTGTACCCTTATCCTTGCTTTGGTGTTGCTTTGGAGGGCACTCAAATGACAACAGGTAGCTCAGAGACTCCCTGGAGGAGGGAAGGGGCAGAAAACCATCCACACAACAGAAGTGGATGGGGGAGGCCACACAACAGAAGTGATGTCTCAAATCATTTACAGATCTGATTCATTATCAGTGCCACGGTTGCTTCCACTGGACCCCAGACATGTCACTACTGGTCCTGGGCCCTGGACATTGTCACTGAAACTCTTGGAAACCAGACACAGTTGCCTCTACTCCTAAAAGAAAGCTTCTTCAAGTCACTAACTTCTGAAAGCCTGGAGTAAGTGTGTGTCTCATTGGAGGGCACTAGGCCGCATGTTTTCGTTATGGCTATAAAGAGCTTTGGAAAGTAAGTGCTTTGGTTATTTATTGCCATGCAACTTACCAAAACTTAGTGGCTTAGAAAACTATTTGCTGATGATTATATGACTAGCAGATAGAGCTGGGCTGAACTAGACTGTTAAATTTACTGATTTTTTACTGGACAGATTCTCACCTATGATTGCTCATGTGACTGTACCATCTGGTCATTCAGCTGGGCCTGGATGGTCTCTGATGGTCTCAGGCAGAAGACTGGTGGTCTTATCCTTGCCTTAGGTGTTGCTTTGGAGGGCACTCAAATGAAGACAGGTAGCTTAGAGACTCCCTGGAGGAGGGAGGGGGGCAGAAAAACCATCCGGAAGGCCACACAACAGAAATGATGTGCCACTGGCTGGGTGTCTCTTTCTTCTGTGTGGTCTTTCATTGTCAAAGATACTGGTCTAGCATTCCTTGCCTCACTAAATGGGTTCCAAGAGGGTGATAGCGGAAGTTACAAGGTAAATTTGGACACCTTGAGATGTAGGCTGCAAAGTACCAAAGCATCATTTTTCACAGAATCAAAGTGAAATAGATTCCAATTCCTCATGGAAGAAGCAGCAAAGTCCCATTAAAGGACAGGCAAACAAGGAAAAGAGAATTACTGTGGCTCACAGTCTGATCTAGGAAGTACTTGACTTCTCCAGTGGGGAATGGGAATTTATAAAGTGGTGAATTTCTCAGATTCCTAAAGTGGTAAATTCTTCATGTTACGAATGAGGAAACCAAGATCTAAGAAGTTAATTGACTTAGTTAGGATCTGCGCTCCTAAGTAGCAGAATCAGGGCTCAAAAAACTCCAGTCTGTTTTGACTCCAGGGTAGGAGACTTTGAATAGTTAGCACAAAAGAGCAAAAGGACAACACAAGTTTAATCTAATCCGCTTGCTCCTGAATAGGGTGATTGCATTTGTTTTCACTCCCCAGACCTCCTCTTGGCTACTAACCTTCCAGAGGGATCCCTCCCTGGTGCCGGTGTCAGAGGTGCCCAACCTGGGGGGCACTAGGTCTGGCTTTGTGAACAGCGGAGCCCCAAGTGGAGGTACCACGATCTCTGACCAGCACTGAAACCTAAGACTGGATTTAATTAAACAATTAAAAGGAGGTTCTTGATAAGGCATCATTTTGAGGACATGCATTGATTTGTATAAATAAATATAAACTGTTTCTCAGCAGTCATTCATTCAACAAAATTCTGAATACTACATATCTTTTTGAATGTGATAAAGGCCTAAGCCAGTAATAACTCTTGCTGTAATTGTAGATGGTCCGTAAGGAGAATAGGAGGGTAAGACCAGAAGAGGAAGGAAGATGAGAAGGGCAGGGAAGGCCCTGGAGGGTCAGTGTTAGGGTGGGTGTCAGACCACGTGAGCTGCACTTGCCTTATTCTGGCCTTGGTCTTTGAGGTGGGGGAACTAAGACTCAGCTAACAAAGTCTAAATGACAGAGTGAAAGCAGATTCCAGTTTGACTCCAAAATCTATGATTTCTATACCTGCCTTCTATCCAGATATCAAATTTCAGTATCTGCCAATATTTTCTCCAAAAGGTGGTATCGTAGGGCCTCCCCGGTGGCGCAGCGGTTGAGCACTGGCTTGCGAAGCTGCCCGCAGCCTCTGCAGTGCTGGTTTGATGCCCGGCCACCGGGTGAGGGTCCACATGGCGCGCAGACCTCTCCTGCTGCCCGCTGCTCCCCTCAGCGGTGAACTTCATCAGTCTGCCTGCTCTGCTCTCTGCTCTGACTCTGGTGAATTCTCTCACCCTCCCGTGTTTCTGACTGTACCCAGTGCTTGTATAAATAAAGTATAAATAAATCTTTAAAAAAAAAAAAAAAGAGGTGGTATTGTAAACCGATGTGTGAACTATTCAAAGTCTCACGCTCTGGAGTCAGAACAGACCTGAATCTTTGAGCCCTGATTCTGCTACTGAGGAACTCTGATGCTACTAAGTCATTAACTTCGTAGGTCCTTGGTTTCCTCATCTGGAAGATGGGGGTAATAATAGGAGCACTCTGCAACGTTATTAAGCATTTATCATGGTGCTTGAAAGTTGTAAAGTAATACCAGTGGTTGTTGTTAATAATGTCAGCAATTCCCTTGTAATTATAGAATAAGTTTTATTCTGTGTATTGTTCAGTGAAACTGAAAAAGTGCTGTAGATTTACTTTGGGGGGTAATTGCTGACTGTGTTGCGATTGATGGGATTATTGCATGAATAATCTGATTTGGCTATTAGGTACTTGGATTCTTGTTGAAATAAATAGTGAAAAAAACCTGAAAGCACTGTTTCAGCTGTTTAATGATATGTTTAGTAGAAATGTGATAATGACTGAATTGGATTAATTATGGGGTCCTTCAATGGATGACTTAGTAGAACATTCGCAGATATCTGTTCGGATAAGTCCACATGTTAGCTGCATGGTTTAGAGTTTCAAGTTTACCTGGCGTAGATGAGGGAGGGAACAGGTCATTTCTGAAGAGGGACTTGCAAAACAAATATCTTGGGTTTTCCAGGCAAGGAAGTTGATATCATTAAAACTGCAAAGGCAAGAGAAGGGAGAGGTTGTACCTCATTGATTTACATTTATTTCTGTGTTTGCAAAACTCACACAGGGTCTGTATGAAACTTCAGCATAATCATAATTGCCAATGTCTCTGTAATGCTTACGATTCCTAGGCACCCTGCTAAATACTTTACATGTGTTTTCTTATTCATTTCTTAAATCAGACCTATGCCAGTGGATATTATGGGCTTATCCACTTATACACACACTGAGGCTCAGAAAGCTGAAGTAACTTGTTCCAGGAAACAGAGCTTCGAAAATGGCAGGATGGAGACAAACCAGGTAGACTGACTGCAGAGCTCTCCCTCTTAGACTAACCAACACTGTGCGTGGAAGTGCTTGTTGCATTGAGATTCCTTTGACTCTGGAATAGGGAATGGTGTTCAGCATGTTTTGAGCATAGCTTATTCTCTGTGCTTCCAACTGGCCTCTTGCTTTCTTGCTCTCTCAAGGGGTAGATGGGCAGCCAGACTCTCCTTTTGGATTTGCACAAGGGGGCATGTGGCCTGCTGAGTATTGGCAGTCATCCCATCAAGTAAAGTAGAGCTGGCCTTAGGTTGATGGCAATGCTATGAATAGGACAGTGGAGGGATGGGAAATTCCTGGTCTTTGATGATACCTCTGGATTGACTTAGAAACCTGCTCTGCTACTGGACTTTGGCTAATATGATTGATTTCCTTACGGACACTAGAAATAGCTATTTGCCTCTCCATATCATTCTTTCCTTACTAACCTAGCTCAGTTTTGTTCAGGGTGGTCATTGCCAACTATAACCCTATGTCCAGGCCTCTCTGGTGGCGCAGCGGGCTGAATGCAGCACTGTGAAGCTGTCCACAGCCTCTGCAGCTGTCCACAGCCTCTGCAGCATGGGTTCAATCCTGGCCAGCCAGGGAGCTACCCACATGGTGCAGCAGACCTCTCCTGCCTCGCCCGCTGCTCCCCTAAGCAGTGCTTTCGGTCCGTCTGCCTGTTCTGCTCCCTGCTCTGTCTCTGGTGAATCCTCTCACCCTCCCGCACCTCTGGCCTGTACCACGGTTCTTGGATAAATAAATAAAGTCTTAAACAAAAATAAAACCCTATGTCCAGTCTCCCTCGTATGGGGTGGCTATGCAACCTATTCCTAACACAGAAAGAGAAGTGGCTGCAGGGAGCCCTAGGGATGTTATGATGCTATTCCTTCTTCCTCTCTGACGCCTGGAATGCTGGCGGCTGGAGCTAGAACAGATCCTGGTTGTATTAAGGAAAGACCAAGAGATTGGCAGAGGTTGCCATTTCCCTTGTGAGAAATGCACAGTATTCTTTTCATATTAAAATGAGTGCAGATGTAGTAGGACGGGGGGACGCGAAATTGGCATGAGTGCTAAAGATCTGTCTGGAGAACTCAGAACAACGGGGGTCAGGGTCATGGTTTCTTGGTGAGTCATGTGCTTTGGTGGGCTTATGTCACTATAAGTGGTTACATCTTAAGACAGTTCTCTCCAGAGAGTGGGGCTTTGTGGGCACCTTCCAGACCCCAGTGACGGTGGGAGTGTTGGCTAAGTCTGCCTACATGAGTCTTCCTTTTCCTTTCTTTTGTCATATCTGGTCTTTTGTCATGTCTGGTACATTTCGCTGGCTAGTCCAGACTAGGAACATGTGTTGGTTTTCAAAAACCCAATTCTCTGGTATTAACTGGAGGAATTCACGTAAGAGCAGCCTGCCTTTTGGCTGCATCATTACCTGGCTTTCTCTCTGCCTCCCTCTTCGGAGTTTCAGAATCCACTGCCTGACCATGGCCTTCCCTTTGTACATCTCTTTTTGAGCTCTTGGGCTCTGTGGCCACTGCCTGGGTGGCTGACCCAGGCTCATTAATTCTGAATTTTGACACCTCCTTGATGCTGATTATGCTAATTGCAGCGGTTCTGTTTGTTCCATTTTGCTTTTTCAGCCGAAACCTCAGGGGGACTGACTGCTTTTGTCATTTGCTCATTTCCATTTTTCATTGCTTTTCATTATTTCTGTGGTAGACACAGTGGCAGCCTGGAAAAAAAAGTGCATTACTATTTTTAACACAATCTAGGAAAATTCAGAAGAACAGAAGTAGGCATAATTTTTCCTGAAACCCATATCCTTCTTTGCTTTCCCTATGGCATTTATTATTATTATTTTTTAAATGAAGCTTTTGGAGAGTCATAAAAAATTTAAAACAGAGCAAAAATGCCACACCTGCTGAAATATGCTAGAGCAAATAGCACACAAAGTGAAGCAATCGCTTACTCCAACAGATTTTCATACTTTCGTAGATATCAGACTACCTGGTTATAAATACAGCTGTGTCAGAAAGAGGGGACGTGGGAATTTTGGATTAAAAACAAACTGAAACAACTGGTTGACACAATGGAAGAGAGATGATTCTGGAAGGGAAGTGGGGGAGCATGATATATTAGGCAGAGCCATACTAGGCAATGACACCTAGGTTTTAGGAATTTTCGGGGTGTTCTTCTGTTCTTAAGTATTGATAGTATGAATGGGGCTATTGAGGAGACTGGCATCCAGGGCAGGGGCTACCTGGATCGTTGGTGTAGGCCCCATATGCTGGTGACCCATGTTGGTCAGGCTCCTTGCATGCTAATGCACTCATGTTAGAATTAATTGAGGAGAGTCTAATAAAGGATTATTTATGAATTCTACCACTCATGTTAGAATTAATTGAGGAGAGTCTAATAAAGGATTATTTATGAATGGGGGAGCAACCACACACCCTAGAAGTTAGGGTAAGCCCTTGGGATTAGTACAAGAAAGTTTGGTTATCATCTGCAGGCCTGACAGTGTGTGTGGGGTGTTACCCTAGTGAGACACGGCCAAAGACGTGTGGGGACAGTGTGTGTCAGGAGTGAAGACCTTTGTGGTGACTCCACAGGGGAGGAGTTGAGAATCAATACATGTTCCTCTTCTTGCCTCTGATTTCCTACTATTGCTTCCTATGTTAGTCAGGGTTCTTCAGAGAAATGGGATATATAGACACACACATGTGAATAAACAGTACACATTACATCCATCCATAATACATGCACATGTCTACCTACCTACCTCTCCATTCATCCACCCATCCATGCATCCATCTCCATCTGTCTATTCTATCTACCTACCTATCATCTATCTACCTACCTATCATTCATCTATCCTCCCTACCTAGGTATCCACCTGTCATCTCTCTATCTAATCCATCTACCTAGATTTTAAGACGTTGGCTCACATGATTATAGAGTCTTTTCAAGTCCAAAATCTGATGGGGGAGGCCTGCAGGCTGGAGACACAGGGAAAAGTTGCAGTTCAAGTCCTAGGTTATAGTTCTTGCTCAGGGGACTTCAGTCTTTGTTCTATTCAGACCTTCAGCTGATGGGATGAGAAGTCCCCTCCATGTTAGGTACGCTGCTTTATTCAAAGTCCACCATCTTAAATGTTCATCTCATCCAAAATATCACCTCCCCAAGGACATCTAGAATAGTGTTTGACCAAATATCTTGGTAGCATGGCCAGTCAAGCTGACTGATAGAATGAACCACCACTCAATCAAAAGCCAGAGGGAACAGGAGCTGTGTGTGTGTGTGTGTGTGTGTGTGTGTGTGTGTGTGTGTGTTGGGGGTGGGGGGTGGAACTGGGGGGGGCACCCTCCCAGCACAGAGTCTGGTGGAGAAGGCCCAAACTATTAACCCCAAGGTGAAGTGGGAGAAAATAGGTCAATGTTTGCTTTGATACTCTCGGGGCTCTGTCTAGAAGCTTGGATTGAGGTTACTGTATTTTGGGTACTTTAAGTGTTTCCAGAGACCCTGTATAATATAATCCCTTCTCCTGCCCCCCAGCAAATGGATACAAGCTTCAAGTAGAAATGAAATCTCTTAAAATGCTGCAGGTTTTCCTTTTTGCTTTTATTTATTTTTCTTATACTACGAGAAAAGCTGTAGAAGTCCTGCATGATTTCAAAAAGCAAGCACCTGGTTGGGTGACTCAGAAAATTTTACTACAAAGATCTGCGCCCCTACTTCCCTCGCTCTCCTCCCCTTCCCTGCACACCGGCTGGTCTGCATTTCCAGAGGATGGCACAGAAGGACTTAAGCTAGTTCAGGGAAGATTTACATTAGCTCCAAAAGGGTCCTTATTACCAAAGCTGTGGAATTCTGCGAGGGGTTTCTCTGTTGGGTTGTTTTGAATTTTGGACTTTATTGAAAAATAAATACACCAGGGTTGAATTTACATCAAAACAACACATGTAAAATGGAGACTTGATGAGTTATTTAGCTATTCAAGTCAGAATGGATTAAAAAAACCCAATAATTGCCTCCATTTGTCTCGTTTTGTATGATGCATGTGTCTGTGGAGTTCTGAAATGGGGTTCTGTGGGAAGTGACAGGAGTCAGAACACTGTTATCACAGCAAACAGAAGAACAGAGCTGTACAGATGAGCACACCAGCTCTCAATTCCGGCCACTCCAGGATGCTTTCAGTGCAGAAAAGCCATGACCACAAGGGTGTGTGGGTAGGAGATGCAGACCAGGCTGGCTAGTGGGTTGACTGCTTGACTTAGGCTGCTTGACTGAGGCAGTCCCTTTCCCTTGCTGGGGTCTTCCCCTCTGAAATGAGGGGTGGGTGACGTATGTGGCTTAGACCACTTCTCTCCTGACTCTCATGTATGGCTCAGGTCTTGGGACTGGGGAAACCAGCTTCTGCTCTGGTTACAGCTGATTGGACATGTGGAAGCCCTGGGCAGCCATGTCTGTGATTGACACAGGGATGGGGGTGGGACCTAAGTGCCTGGTGAGAGGCTGCCTAACCAAGGGTTCAGCTAACTAGTGGAAATTCAACCAAATCAAATGGTCTTCTTGTTGAGTGAATGCTAAGAAAGCTGGCAGGTCACTTGAGCTTGGCACCACCCAAAGATGTTGAGTGAGGGATTTGGGATTGCTCCATGAGATTGCTGTATGTCTCAAAACTGGGGTGCCAAGTTGATGAGGCAATTTCCTCTGACACCCCACTTACCCATGTAGCCTTGCAGTAAATCCCCATTACCCACAGTCATCTGAGCACCTCTGTGCTTCTGCTTAACTAGTTTCATTCATTTGGTACAATCCCATCTAGCTCTGACAGCTTCGGATTCCAATTCTGTGACACCAGGGAGGCAAGGTGGTACAGGAGCTAAACAAATGGACTCTGGGTTCAGCTTGAGCTCTGCCTCTGTGAGAGGCTTCAGTTTCTATAACACAGATATAAAATAACAGAGTCTTCGGCAGCAAAATGGAAGTGTATTTCAGCTTCCCATTACAGTGTGGGTGGAAGTAGTTTAGGACTGCAAAAGCAACCCTGTAATTTGAGGGATTTAGACTCCTCTTGTCTTGTTGCTCCTCCATCCTCAAGTTGTTGCTCTCATCTAATGTCAGAAAAAAGGGGTGGGGGAGAGAAAAGTAGGGTGGTTGAGGAGGGTGGTGAGTGCTCATGTCACTTCAGCTACATGCTATTGGCCAGGGCCAAGTCACGCGGCAATGGCCTAAACACCGCACACTTACGGTCTTGATTTCTGTGAGTCAGGAATGCTGGCCTGGGG